>NC_083843.1:8708018-8724013 GCF_015708825.2 Lethenteron reissneri | reverse complement strand
GTGTCTCTCTGTCTGTGTCTCTCTGTGTCTCTCTGTCTCTGTGTGTGTCCGTAGCCGTGCTACACGGAGCTCCGGTCTCCGTGTTGTGCTCCCAGGTCGATGACCTCGTCGCTGAGGAGCAAAGGAAAGTCCTGTGGATCCCAGCGTCATCCTCCTGAGTTTACACTACAATATACACTACACTACATTATACACTACACTACTATACACTATACACACTACACTATTATACACTACACTATACACTACACTATACACTACAATATACACTACACTACATTATACACTATACACTATACACACTACACTATTATACACTACACTACATTATACACTACACTACTATACACTACACTATACACACTACACTACACACACTACATTATACACTACATTATACACTACACTATATTATACACTACACTACAATACACTACACTATACACTATACACACTACACTATTATACACTACACTATACACTACACTATACACTATACACTACACTACTATACACTACACTATACACACTACACTACACTATACACTACACTACTATACACTACACTATACACTACAATATACACTACACTACATTATACACTACACTACTATACACTACACTATACACACTACACTACACACACTACATTATACACTACACTATACACTACACTACATTATACACTACTATACTATACACTATACACACTACACTATTATACACTACACTATACACTACACTACATTATACACTACATTATACACTACATTATACACTACATTATACACTACACTATACACACTACACTACACACACTACACTACACTATACACTACACACACTACACACTACACTACATTATACACTACACTACTATACACTACACTATACACACTACACTACACACACTACATTATACACTACACTATACACTACACTATACTATACACTACACTACACACACTACACACACTACATTATACACTATACTATACACTACACTATACACTACACTATATACACTACACTACATTATACACTACACTACTATACACTACACTATACACACTACACTACACACACTACATTATACACTACACTATACACTACACTATACTATACACTACACTACACACACTACACACACTACATTATACACTATACTATACACTACACTATACACTACACTATATACACTACACTACATTATACACTATACTACTATACACTACACTATACACACTACACACTACACTATACACTACACTATACACTACACTACATTATACACTGCACTACTATACACTACACTATACACTACACTACATTATACACTACACTACATTATACACTACACTACAATACACTATACACACTACACTATTATACACTACACTATACACTACACTATACACTACACTATATACACTACACTACATTATACACTATACTACTATACACTACACTACACACACTACACTATACACTACCCTACACTATACACTACACTATACACTACACTATACACTACACTATACACTACACACTACACTACATTATACACTACACTATACACTACACTACATTATACACTACACACACTACACACACTATACACTACACTATACACTACATTATACACTACATTATACACTACATTATACACTACACTATACACTACACTACATTATACACTATACTACTATACACTACACTACTTTACACTACACTATATTATACACTACACTATACACTACACTATACACTACATTATACACTACACTATACACTACACTACACTATACACTACACTATACACTACACTATACACTACACTATACACTACATTATACACTACATTATACACTACACTACACTATACACTACACTATACACTACACTATACACTACACACACTACACACTACACTACATTATACACTACACACTACACTACACACACTACACTACACACACTACACTACACTATACACTACACACACTACACTACATTATACACTACACTATACACTACACACACTACACTACATTATACACTACACACTACACTGCATTATACACTACACTATACACTACACACACTACACACTACACACACTACACTACATTATACACTACACACACTACACTACACTATACACTACACACACTACACACTACACTACACACACTACACTACACACTACACTATACACTACACACTACACTACACACTACACTATACACACTACACTACACACACACTACACACACTACACTACATTATACACTACACACACTACACTACACACTACACACACTACACTACACACACTACACTATACACTACACTACACTACACACTACACACTACACTACACTACACACACTACACTACATCATACACTACACACACTACACTACACACACTACACACTACACTACACACTACACTATACACTACACTATACACTACACTACACACTACACTACACACACTACACACTACACACACTACACTACACACTATACACTACACTACACACTACACACACTACACACACTACACTACACACACACTACACTATACACACTACAGCCAGCACCGTTCAGTGCTACGACTGGGCTACAGGCGGCACTGTGGTGTCTGGGGACTACAGCCTACCCAGACTACAGCCTGGATTACTACTACAGTCAGCCACAGGCTGTGGCTACTACTACAGCCTGGATTACAACTCCAATCAACAACACAGACTGTGTAAACACTACTACAGCTGACTACCACAGACAGCCACACAGCTTGTGAACATTACCACAGCCTGGATTACTACAGCCAGCACCACAGCCTGTAACTCTACTACAGCCTGGGATGACAGTCAGCACCGCAGGCTGTGAACGCTACTACAGCTGACTACTACAGACAGCCACACAGACTGTGGATGCTACTACAGCCTGGGATGACAGTCAGCACCGCAGGCTGTATTCGCCACTACAGCTTGGATTACTACAGCCAGCCCACACAGCCTGTGAACGCTACTACAGCTGACTACTACAGTCAGCCACACAGCCTGTATTCGCTACTACTACAGCTTGGATTACTACAGTCAGCCACAGCCTGTGAACGCTACTACAGCCTGGATTACGACTACAGTCAACAACACAGCCTGTAAACACGACTACAGCTGACTACTACAGCCAGCCACACAGCCTGTATTCGCTACTACAGCTGACTACTACAGCTTGGATTACTACAGTCAGCCACACAGACTGTGAATACCACACAGCCTGTATTCTCTACTACAGCCTGGATTACTACTACAGCCAGCCACACAGCCTGTATTCGCTACTACTACAGCTTGGATTACTACAGTCAGCCACAGCCTGTGAACACCACACAGCCTGTATTCTCTACTACAGCCTGGATTACTACTACAGTCAGCCACACAGCCTGTAAACTCTACTACAGCTTGGATTACTACAGCCAGCAACACAGCCTGTATTCGCTACTACAGCCTGGATTACTACAGTCAGCCACACAGCCTGTATTCGCTACTACTACAGCTGACTACTACAGCTTGGATTACTACAGTCAGCCACACAGCCTTGAACACCACACAGCCTGTCACTACTACTACAGCTTGGATTACTACTACAGCCAGCCACACAGCCTGTATTCGCCACTACAGCCTGGATTACTACTACAGCCAGCAACAGCCTGTATTCTCTACTACAGCCTGGATTACTACTACAGCCAGCCACACAGCCTGTCACTACTACTACAGCCTGGATTACTACAGCCAGCCACAGACTGAACACCACTACAGCCTGGATTACTACTACAGCCAGCAACAGCCTGTAAACTCTACTACAGCCTTGGATGACAATCAACAACACAGACTGTGAACATTACTACAGCCTGGATTACTACAGCCATACACGCAACCTGTGTAGACACTACTACAGCTGACTACTACAGCCAGCACCACACAGCCTGTATTCGCTAGTACAGCCTGGATTACAACTCCAATCAACAACACAGTCTGTGTAACCACTACTACAGCTTGGATTACTACAGTCAACAAGACAGCCTATAAACACGACTACAGCCTGGATTACTACGACGGCTGTGAACTCGTGTTGTTGTTGCTGCTGCTGCAGCTGCAGCTACCTGGATGATGATGCTAAACAGGCCCCGACGACTACAGGCCAAGCTCCAAGTGCGCGGTGTGTGTGTGTGTGTGCGCGAGGAAAGACCACGACAGGCGAGGGACTACAGCGTGAGCTACAGCCGGGAACTACAGACTACAGAATCAACTACGGGCTGACTGCTATCGCTACAGAATAAACTACAAGCTGACTGCTATCGGTTGAGCTACAGAATAAACTACAGGCTGACTACTATCGGCTAAAGCTACAGAATAGACTGAAACTACAGGCAAACAAGGATCTACTGAAGCTACAGAATAGACTGAAATTACAGGCAGACATCAACGATCGGCTGAGCGACAGACTAAACTACAGGCTGACTACTATCGGCTAAAGCTACAGAATAGACTGAAACTACAGGCAAACAAGGATCTACTGAAGCTACAGAATAAACTGAAACTACAGGCAGACATCAACGATCGGCCGAGCTACAGACTAAACGACAGGCTGACTACTATCGGCTAAAGCTACAGAATAGACTGAAACTACAGGCAAACAAGGATCTGCTGAAGCTACAGAATAAACTGAAACTACAGGCAGACATCAACGATCGGCTGAGCGACAGAATAAACTACAGGCTGACTGCTATCGGCTGAGCATCAGACTAAACTGAAACTACAGGCAGACATCAACGATCGGCTGAGCTACAGACTAAACTACAGGCAGACAATCTATAAATATCATCCGAGCTACCACCTTTACAACAGAAATAAGACTAAAGCCTGAACTACAGGCAGAGTGAACTGTGAACTACAGGCGGGGCCGACTGAAGGGCTACAGTCTGAACTACAGTCTGAACTACAGTCTGAGCTACGCTTTGATCTGCGTGAACATCACGAACCGGGACTGGAAGCCTGAACTACAGGCAGAGAACCGGGTGTTGTGAGCTGTGGTCTGGACTGTAGTCATGGCAACAGCGCTGAACTACAGGCAGAGAACCGGGTGTTGTGAGTTGTGGTCTGGACGGTAGCTATGGCGACAGCGCTGGGCTACAGGCAGAGGACCGGGTGTTGTGAGTTGTGGTCTGGACGGTAGCCATGGCGACAGCGCTGGGCTACAGGCAGAGAACCGGGTGTTGTGAGTTGTGGTCTGGACGGTAGCCATGGCGACAGCGCTGGGCTACAGGCAGAGAACCGGGTGTTGTGAGTTGTGGTCTGGACGGTAGCCATGGCGACAGCGCTGGGCTACAGGCAGAGACCCGGGTGTTGTGAGCTGTGGGTGAGACTGTAGCCAGGGCAAGAGAGCGATCGGGAAAACTACAGTCGGAGCTACGGGCCTCCACTACAGGCGGAATCTCTTGGCGCGTGGGATCGCCGATTGTTGGAACAGCCACCGAAATGTTGTGACTGGGCACCAAACTACAGCAGGATGACAACCACCAACCCTCATCATCATCACTCGTCACCGTCAATATCATCATCATCGTCAATACCATCATCGTCAATACCATCATCATCAATACCACCATCATCAATACCATCACCATGTAATATCACCACCATTCAGTACCACCACCATCATCACCACCATCAATACCACCACCACCAGTAACACCACCATCAATGCTATCATCACCACCATCATCATCACCACCATCATCACCATCATCAATACCACCATCAATACCACCATCACCACCACCACCACCATCATCATCACCACCATCATCACCACCATTCAGTATACCACCACCATCAATGATATCATCACCACCATCATCATCACCACCATCATCACCATCACCACCATCAATACCACCATCAATACCACCATCACCACCACCACCACCATCATCACCACCATCACCACCACCATCACCACCATCACCACCATCATCACCACCATCATCACCACCACCATCATCACCACCGTTCAACACCATCACCATCATCACCACCATCACCACCGCCATCACCACCACCACCACCACCATCATCACCACCATCATCACCACCACCATCACCACCATCACACCATCATCATCACCACCACCATCACCACCACCATCACCACCATCACCACCATCACCACCACCACCATCACCACCATCATCATCCACCACCATCATCACCACCATCACCACCACCACCATCACCACCACACCACCACCACCATCACCACCATCACCACCACCACCATCACCACCACCATCACCACCACCATCACCACCATCACCACCACCATCACCATCATCACCACCATCACCACCATCACCACCACCATCATCACCACCATCATCACCACCATTCAGTATACCACCACCATCAATGCTATCATCACCACCGTTCAACACCATCACCATCAATACCACCATCACCACCACCACCATCACCACCACCACCACCATCACCACCACCACCATCACCACCACCATCACCACCATCACCAAGTAATATCAGCTCGTGGTGCATCGCTAATCCCACGTGGGAGTTTGCGTCGAGGCTGCTGCTGTTTGGTTCATATCGCGCCTAGGTCCACTCAGCCTTGAGAGTAGTGGGGGGGGTGACGTTATGTAGATTATTGATGAGCTCCGTGACTGTCGAATCGATTTTAACCCCAATAAAGATGAGATGGTGATGGTGATGGTGGTGATGGTGGTGATGGTGATGGTGGTGATGGTGGTGGTGATGGTGGTGGTGATGGTGGTGATGGTGGTGAGGGTAGTGATGGTGGTGATGGTGGTGATGGTGGTGATGGTGGTGGTGATGGTGGTGGTGATGGTGGTGATGGTGGTGATGGCGGTGATGGTGGTGGTGGTGATGATGGTGGTGATGATGATGGTGGTGGTGATGGTGGTGGTGATGATGGTGGTGATGGTGGTGATGATGGTGGTGATGATGGTGATGATGGTGATGATGGTGGTGATGGTGGTGATGGTGGTGATGGTGGTGGTGATGGTGGTGGTGATGGTGGTGATGGTGGTGATGGCGGTGATGGTGGTGGTGGTGATGATGGTGGTGATGATGATGGTGGTGGTGATGGTGGTGGTGATGATGGTGGTGATGGTGGTGATGATGGTGGTGATGATGGTGGTGATGATGGTGATGATGGTGGTGATGGCGGTGATGGCGGCGGTGATTGCGGTGGTGTATTCCACAAATATGCCCGACTGTGAGGGCGGGCACAAGCCGGCGTTAAACGTTGAGTTTTATAAGGGCACCACGGGGTGACCAGCCCCTCCTCACCCAGCCCCTCCCCACCCAGCCCCTCCCCACCCAGCCCCACCCCCCACCCAGCCCCACCCAGCCCCACCCAACCCCCTATTCTCGGTTCTTTCGGTAAAGTCACGTAGAAGGGAAATAATAAAATAATATTATTATTTACCCAAAGAAACAAGAATCCACACTCTTTGATTCTCTCGGTGAAGTCCACGTAGGTAGAAAAAAATGAATGGATCACGACGTTTCGACCGCAACGCAAAGAATCAAAGAATATGGATTCCTGCAGTTGACCAAAGCTTCGAGTCAAGTCAGAAATGAACAGTTTTTGATTTAAGGAATACCTCAAACACGCGTCAAGACCAGAGGTCGCAAACGGGTTTTGATTCCTTACCCGAACCCGGCCGCACCAGGGTCGACAACGGGTACCCGTACCCTACCCGATACCCGGCTACCCGTACCCGGCCGGGTACGGGTACGGGTATCGGGTACCTGATTGCGACCTCTGGGATGAAGCCATGTTGCAGGCGCGGGTGGGTTGATTCTAGGAACTTGAATTGTGAGAAGAGACAAGACGTTGGGAAATGAGTGACAGTTACTCACCAGTGACTCACGGCCTACCCGTACCCGTACCCGGCCGCACCAGGGTCGCAAATGGGTACCCGTACCCTACCCGTACCCGGCCGGATATCGGGTATCGGGTACCCAGTTGCGACCTCTGGGATGAAGCCATGTTGCAGGCGCGGGTGGGTTGATTCTAGGAACGTGAATTGTGAGAAGAGACAAGACGTTGGGAAATGAGTGACAAACGGTGACTCACCGGTGACTCACGTTCTACCCGTACCCGGCCGCACCAGGGTCGCAAACGGGTACCCGGCTACCCGTACCAGGCCGGGTACGGGTAGCCGGGTATCGGGTAGCGTACGGGTATCGGGTACCCGGTTGCGACCTCTGATTCCAACTGTTTAGAATCCCCCTTGGTTTGACGTTCAGTTTGTTGAACCCATGACATCACTTGGGGAAATAAAACGACATGTCTCGGACCGTTTTCGTGAACACAAAGCAGATCTGAAACACGGCAGGACCAATACCTCTGCCGTTGCTGATCATTGTGTTAATGCTGTGGGCTCGCACGAGTTTGATTTTCCCAAGACGGAGGTACTCTGCAAACCCACCGGCTACTTTCAAAGCTTTGTTCATGAAGCCATCTAGATGTATAAACACAGACACAACTTCAAAGCGAGAAGATGGGTACAAACCAGAGGTCGCAAACGGGTTTTGATTCCTTACCCGTACCCGGCCGCACCAGAGTCGCAAACGGGTACCCGTACCCTACCCGATACCCGGCTACCCGGCCGGGTATCGGGTAGGGTACGGGTATCGGGTACCCGATTGCGACCTCTGGGATGAAGCTATGTTGCAGGCGCGGGTGGGTTGATTCTAGGAACGTGAATTGTGAGAAGAGACAAGACGTTGGGAAATGAGTGACAAACGGTGACTCACCAGTGACTCCGGCCTACCCGTACCCGGCCGGGTACGGGTAGCCGGGTATCGGGTACCCGATTGCAACCTCTGGTACAAACTGAACAATCATTGGAAGGACGTTATTAAGCAGGTAAAGTCTTAACTGACAGTGATTTTTCCATCCTACCTGCCTATGTCAGCTGTTATTTCCGACTCTCTGTCTCTCTGTGTCTCTCTGTGTCTCACTCTCTCTGTCTCTCTCTGTCTCTCACCATGCGTACCTCTTGTTCTTAGGGTTTTTTTTTTCTTCCTGTTGCCCGGCTCTCTGACATTGACACGCCAATCTTCTCATCGGCACGCATCCGGTGGCTGGGCTGCCTCACATTGACACGCTAATCTCTCGCATTGACATCTTCAAATCAATATTTACGCACAATTCTAGATTTGAAGCTTTCGTGACTGCAAGGATTCATACTCTTAGGTTTTTTCGGTAAAGTCACAGGTTACATCAGCCTCACCTTAACAACTCTTTTCAACCAGTCTACACAACGAAAGGCTCATTCCTGGCAGCGGTTTCAGCCGCACCACCTCTACATAACAAAAGGCTCAGTCCCATTTACATTCACCTTCATATCATCCTCACCTTAACAACTCTTTTCAACCAGTCTACACAACAAAGACTCATTCCTGGCAGCGGTTTCAGCCGCACCGAACCTCAGAATAATAATAATATCCAGGGCCTACCTTGGCTCCTTCCACCCTCAACCAGTATACAGTAAAACCTTGGATTGCGAGCATAATTCGTTCCCGGCAACGTGTTTGTAATCCAAAGCACTCGTATATCAGTTGTGATCACGTGATGCTCGGCAGACAAAGCGTGTGCACGTACTGCTCGTATTGCAAGACCTCGCTCGGTTATCAAATTAGTATTTTAAGAATTTGCTCGTCTTGCAAAACACTCGCAGACTCGCAATCCAAGGTTTTACTGTATCTACAAGGATTGTTTTCTTGGAATTTCGCTCTCACTTGATGCAGCTATCGTGGCTGTGACGGTTCCACCTGAAGACGGAAGCTTGTGTTGCCTCCGAAACGTCGTGATTTTTATTTTATTAATTAGAATTTCTTACCTACGTGACTTTACCGAAAAAAACCTAAGAATATATACGTACAAACCCCACCTACCCTTGGGGTTGGACCCACCAAACATCCTACAACGTAGGAACTTGGACACCGAATTCGTGCACGGCAGAAAGCTTGCGGTCACGTGACGCACTTCAACCAATCCGGGAGCGTGCTACATGTATGGGAGGGGCTATGCACGACAAATTGCACTGGTCAACAACAAAAAAATGTCTGGCCTGGACTTTTGCAGCTGTTCTAGACTAATTTCACAGGGTGCTGATTCCAAATCTGATCTCAGATTTGCTCCGTCACATCTCATTTTGATGATATCCGCATACCCCCATTTTCACTGATTTTACCCCAAATTAATTCCGTCAATTATGATTGCAAGTTGTTGCGAGCCAGTGACTTGCTTTAGTGTTAAAATGTGGTGCAGTATTTTTAGGACAGTGTGTTTATAATATCATTTTATGTAGATATCCGCATTCATTTAATATTTTTCTTCCGCCGTTTTTATTGAAAATGTAATATTTGATCTCTCAAAAACCCGATGTGTGTGAGACAAAAACCTGATGCCAGATTTGGAATCAGCACCCCAAAATTACCTTAAAACCCGTTGGAATACCTTGTGCCAGATAAAGTGTGTTGACCAGTGAAATCCCTGGTGGGCAGTGTGGAATCTGTTGTTTCTACCTCCAGCAACTCTTGTCACAGCGACAGCAGGCCTCCTTACTTGCTTGCGTTGCGATCGAAACGTCGTGATCCATTTATTGTTTCTACCCACGTAGACTTCACCGAAACAATCAAAGAGTGTGGATTCTTGTTTCTTTCGGTAAATAATTGTATGATTTTATTATTTCCCTTCTACGTGACTTTACCGAAAGAACCAAGAAGATGCTTCAAATCAAGTCAGAAATGAACAATTTTTGATTTAAGGAATACGTCAAACGCGCGTCAAAACTTATTTCTGCACCAGGTGAAGTCTTGCCTTGTGTGTCGGCCTCCAGACCGCCTCAATGAAACAGAAGTGCGGTTGAAATTGAATTTATATTTTTTTAATATTTAAACAAAAATCGGCAGTATATTTATTATCACCGTCGGTTATGAAATATCAACATCACACAAATCCCAGAGTCAGTCAACAGCAGTGAATCTTTGGTTAGGACGTCGCATATCCGAACTGTGTGTGGGTGGGTGGGAGTCTGTGTCCGTGTGAGTCTGTGTGAGTCTGTGGGTCTCTGTGCGAGTCTTTGGATCTGTGTGAGTCTGTGGGTCTCTGTGAGTCTTTGGGTCTCTGTGCAAGTCTCTGGGTGAGTCTGTCGGTCTCTGTGAGTCTTTGGGTCTCTGTGTGAGTCTGTGGGTCTCTGTGCAAGTCTCTGGGTGAGTCTGTCGGTCTCTGTGAGTCTGTGGGTCTCTGTGTGAGTCTGTGGGTCTCTGTGCAAGTCTTTGGATCTGTGCGAGTCTGTGGGTCTCTGTGTGTCTTTGGATCTCTGTGTGAGTCTGTGGGTCTCTGTGCAAGTCTCTGGGTGAGTCTGTCGGTCTCTGTGAGTCTGTGGGTCTCTGTGTGAGTCTGTGGGTCTCTGTGTGAGTCTTTGGATCTGTGTGAGTCTGTGGGTCTCTGTAAGTCTCTGTGTGTGTCTTTGGATCTCTGTGTGAGTCTGTAGGTCTCTGTGCAAGTCTCTGGGTGAGTCTGTCGGTCTCTGTGCGAGTCTCTGTGGGTCTCTGTGAGTCTCTGGGTCTCTCCGAGTCTCTGGATCTCTGTGTGAGTCTGTGGGTCTCTGTGTGAGTCTGTGGGTCTCTGTGTGAGTCTTTGGATCTGTGTGAGTCTGTGGGTCTCTGTAAGTCTCTGTGTGTGTCTTTGGATCTCTGTGTGAGTCTGTCGGTCTCTGTGTAAGTCTGTAGATCTCTGTGCGAGTCTGTGGGTCTCTGTGTGAGTCTCTGTGCGAGTCTGTGGATCTCTGTGCGAGTCTGTGGGTCTCTGTGCGAGTCTGGATATCTGAGTCTGTGGGTCTCTGAGAGTCTGTGGCTCTCTGTGTGAGTCTGTGGGTCTCTTTGAGTCTCTAGCTCTCTGTGTGAGTCATTAGGTCTCTCTGAGTCTCTGCATCTGTGAGTGAGTGAGTCTGTGCGAGTCCGTGTGAGTGTCTCCAAGTTGGTCACATTAATTCATCACTGCAGGAATCCGATGAGGCATATCAAAGATATTTATATCCCATCCCCCACGGACATTGCAACAGCTCGCAAGATGTACTAACAAGACTCGTTATCACCTCGGCAGCATCGTATAAGGCACCTTTCATATCGGAGGACATCTCTCTCCGCAGGACGAGCGCATAACAAGTGTAACCCGTAAAAACAAAGTTTTTCACTATAAATCCTTTATATGCGTGGCGGCTAGAGTCCTCTCGTCCTCTGGCTTGAGATGGCTGCCACCTATGGGTCAGATGATTGCATTGCACCATTAAGCAATTGGTAATTAAATATAATATTTTTGTCCTAAAAAGTGTAAATTAATTGTCACGCACAACGAGTCTGTGTGGAAAATGTCAGCTCGATTGGATCACGGGAAGTGGGTAAAAAAACGACCGAAAGATTTGCACGGTCCTAAGCAAGCAAGCGAACTTAATATAAAGGATTTAATAAAGGATTTAAAAATATATTCGCCTGTGGAGGACGCGGGGATCGATCCCGCGACCTTTGGCATGGGAAGCGAGGGCGCTACCCACTGCGCTACTCCGCCACGGCCTGTGGAGGGGTTACGCTCTGGGCTCTTACACTGTGACGTTCAGCCAAAGCCATGAATGAGTTCTATTTGAATAAATGTAAAATAAAAAATGTTTTGCCTAAAAAGTGTAAAATTTTGGAAAAAAATTTTCACTAACATTAATTGTCTCGCACAACGAGTCTGTGTGCAAAATGTCAGCTCGATTGGATCACGGGAAGTGGGTTAAAAAACGACCGAAAGATTTGCACGGTCGCAAGCAAGCAAGCGAACTTAATATAAAGGATTTAAAAAATAAAATAAAACGATGCTCAAGAGGTACAGGCAATGGCCTCGTCTAAACAAGAACGGGCCGAAATAAAATAAAAATTGTTTAATATAAAAAAAATCTGCAGTATATTAATTTTATTCGTATTATCACCATCGGTTATAAAATATCAACATCACAAAAGCTCCCGAGTTAGTGAACAGCAGTGAATCTTTGGTTAGGACGTCGCATATCCAACCCGTGTGTGTCGGTTTGACGGAACAGCGGAGGGCGGGCCCATGTCCTTGACACCAGGACCTACCGTGGAGCTGATCTGCCCACTGACCATCGACTGGTCATCTGTAAGATGCGCCTGCCATTCTTCCACTCCTGTGGTGGGTGTACACCCAGGACCCCATTCAAACCCTGAGTGGCCTGGTCTCAGCTGATGAAATTTTGACAGTTCAGCGGATGCGAGCCCATGTCCTTGACACCAGGACCTACCGTGGAGCTGATCTGCCCAAGGACCATCGACTAGTCATCCGTAAGATGCGCCTGACATTCTTCCACTCCGGTGGTGGGTGCACACCCAGGACCCCATTCAAACCCTTAGTGGCCTGGTCTCAGCTGATGAAAGTTTGACGGTTCAGCGGATGCGAGCCCATGTCCTTGACACCAGGACCTACCGTGGAGCTGATCTGCCCACTGACCATCGACTAGTCATCTGTAAGATGCGCCTGCCATTCTTCCACTCCTGTGGTGGGTGTACACCCAGGACCCCATTCAAACCCTGAGTGGCCTGGTCTCAGCTGATGAAAGTTTGACGGTTCAGCGGATGCGAGCCCATGTCCTTGACACCAGGATCTACCGTGGAGCTGATCTGCCCACGGACCATCGACTGGTCATCTGTAAGATGCGCCTGCCATTCTTCCACTCCGGTGGTGGGTGTACACCCAGGACCCCATTCAAACCCTGAGTGGCCTGGTCTCAGCTGATGAAAGTTTGACGGAACAGCGGATGCGAGCCCATGTCCTTGACACCAGGACCTACCGTGGAGCTGATCTGCCCACTGACCATCGACTTGTCATCTGTAAGATGCGCCTGCCATTCCATTCTGGTGGTGGGTGTACATCCAGGACCCCATTCAAACTCTTAGTGGCCTGGTCTCAGCTGATGAAATTTTGACGGTTCAGCGGATGCGAGCCCATGTCCTTGACACCAGGACCTACCGTGGAGCTGATCTGCCAACTGACCATCGACTAGTCATCTGTAAGATGCGCCTGCCATTCTTCCACTCCGGTGGTGGGTGTACACCCAGGACCCCATTCAAACCCTGAGTGGCCTGGTCTCAGCTGATGGAAGTTGCAAGCGAGAATTGCATCGCTTGCGGCTGGGGTTAGCATCATCTCCTACTCCTGATGTTGAGGGGAAATGGGCGAGGTTTAGGACTGTGGCTCATGCAGCTGCAATGGCTGCTTGGGTTACACGGTCCAGACCTCCCCAGAGACCCTGGCTGACAGAGGTGGTGTTCAGGCTGGCTGAGAAAAAGCGACAGGCCCACTCTCATCGTCTACAGCATCAGAGAATGAGGAGGCTTACCGCAGCCTTCGCTCGGAGGTTCGGAGAGCCGTGAGGCGCTGCAATGATGGGTGGTGGTCGCGGGTTGCTGAGGAGATGGAGTCTGCCTCAGTGGCCCGCGATCACAAATCACTATTTAACTCCATCAAAAAAGTAACCTGCAGCGCCACACCTATTACCATCATTAGGGGAAAAAACGGTGATCCAATCTCTGACCCCCAGGAACAGGTTTGCAGATTTGCTGAGCATTTCTGAGGTCCTGGGGGGGGAGGGGAAATCCCTCGGCCTGAAAAACGTGGGACAGTGGGGATAACCCTGCTGAGGCTGCGGTGCCTCAAATATTGGAAGAAGTCACCCCCTGAGGTGCCATCTGTGGAGGAAGTACTGAAGGCAATCCAGAGTCTGAGACCAGAAAAAGGCACCAGGCAGACATGATCTCCCAAGCGAAATGCTGAGGGAGGGTGGCGTTTGTGCACAGACTGCCCAACATGATATCATAACAACAGTCGGGACCACTGGGCGGGTTCCGCAGGATTATAAGGATGCCCTGGTGGTCCCCCTCTTTAAGAAGGGGGACCGTACAGACTGTAACAACTACAGGGGCATCGCACTCCTCAGTGTGCCGGGAAAGGTCCTGGCAAGGATTATTCAACATCACCTTGCTAGGCACGCTGAGGAGAGGCTTGCAGAGCCCCAATGCGGTTTCAGAAAAGGGTGGTCCCATACAGATGCCATTTTCTGTCCGTCTGCTAAAGCAGAGGTGTAGGGAATTGCAACAAGACCATCTCTGCTTTCTTGACCTGGTCAAGGCCTATGATACCATCAGTAGGCCTGGGCTCTGGGTTGTTCTTCATGCGTTTAGAGTCCCTGACCCTCTGCTCACGATCATTAAGGACCTTCATGATGGTGAGCGGGCCCGGGTAAAACTACGTGGCCGGGAGTCGAAGCCTTTCCCTGTACACCTTGGGGTGTGACAGGGATGTCCTCTGGCTCCCACATTTAACATCTATTTCGACCAAGTAGTTCATGAAGCCTTCGATGGCTGTACCGGAGTAATTTCCATCTGGTACAGATATAATGGGAGGCTGATCAATGCCCAGGTGCGGTCCAGTGATGACTCCCTATTGGTCAACCACGTTACGTATGCTGATGATCTGGTGATTGTTGCTCACTCAGAGGAGGAGTTGGAGGCGCTGCTGCTGAACCTGGAGCTTGCCACCAAGAGGTGGGGCCTTACCATCAACCCCACCAAAACTAAGCATCTGCCTGGGTATTTTGTATCATCAGACACTCCACCCCCACAACTCCCAATCGGTGATGGGGGCAGTTGTGCAGATAGTGGACAGTTTCCCATTCCTGGGCAGTGTGCTCATGACCGGCTCCGGTTTAACAGCAGAGGTCTCACTCCGAATCAGTCGAACGGAATTATCTTTTCATCGGTTGCGTAACGCTGTGTGGAAGCTGCCTGGTCTGTCGCTCCACACGAAGCTTCAGGTCTT
>NC_083843.1:8589840-8700559 GCF_015708825.2 Lethenteron reissneri | reverse complement strand
GCTGTGCCGGCCTTCATAGGGGCCGTCCATAATGACGTCACGCGATTTTTGACCCCGCCCCCCTTCGTCACACGGCGTCACAAAAAGTCAGACCCCCCTCAAATATGACGTCACAAAGCTCTGCCCCCCCCCCCCCCCCCAAAAAAAATAAACATGCCTAAAATAGCTTTAAACTATTGTCATTGTAGTGCATATTTAATGTGGCGCTGCACTCTGATGTTGTAGGAGAAAACATTTATTAAAAAGTCTATTTAATTAAGTAGAACGTGTTGTCTATATTCATTTAAAGTTACTCATTTTGACGTGACGTCACATTTCTCAACGCCCCCCCCCCCCCCCCATCGTCACAAATGTCTGCCCCCCCCCTCCCAGGTGCGTGATGTCATTTATGGACGGCCCCATAGGTGCTCGCTAACAGCCCTTACCCCTACAGCCTGTGAAGGCTACACGGGGGATCTGTGTCTTTGTGTGCGTGAGTCTGTGCGTTGTGCCCGTTTCTCTGCGCTGCTCACACTCCGTGCTCTCAGCACGCACGACTCAGATCCAGAATCCTCACGGAGTCATCAACACCACCCACACCCAGTGCGGGGTAGAGCGGTTGACTAAACGAGTGGTGGACGGAGTGCAGCAGCTCCATGGAGTCGGCGCGGTAAAACGACAGCAGCCCCGCCTCCCAGTGCAGGTGACACCCGACTCTCCGGGGAGGATCCTTCACCGGCACTGAGGTCTTCACACCACCATGCCACACTGAGCAGCTGTTGTTATTTTTATATAAAACCCAGGATGAGTCGTTCTTTCCCAGCCAGCAGTCGTCACCACACCCTTTCCGTGCGATCGTCCCGTACGCGACTCCAACCGCACAGCCCCCCGCCGCACCCCCCACGTCCACCTCCCAGTAGTGCTGACCCGACGAGAAGCTCTCGGAGCACAGGGCTTGTCGCCACCAGTCAAAGCGGTGCGGGTGATCGGGGCGACCCTGGGAGACAGCGGTCCGCGTCACCGTCCTGAGGTCCGAGGAAATCTGGAGGTTGTTGTCGGCCGAGTTTGGGTCCACAGTCGGTGAGCGTCCGTCTGCAGTAACGATAATCACAGTAGCCGTGTAACAACAGCACCACTATAACAACAGCACTCGTGCACTAACACGCACGTGCACTACAATAGAGCATTTTTCGATTTAAAGCTTTCGTGACTGCAGGGATTCATTTTCTTGGTTCTTTCGGTAAAGTCACGTAGAAGGGAAGTAATAAAATAATAAAAATAAAACATAATAAAACAATTACAATTATTTTATTACTTCCCTTCTACGTGACTTTACCGAAAGAACCAAGAAGATACAATAGAGCAATTCATGATGAGCATTGTTATACAACGTTGTAATGCGTAGCTATCGGTGTGATGACATGTAACGGGCGCTTTGTGAATCCACTGCTGGATGAGGGCCTCCCTACGCCGTGCGGGTCGCGGGGGATGTTTGACCATACTTCACCACGCTGGTCACCGCGTGTTTGTGGAGGCAGGTGGCGCGGCTGGCGAGAGCACAGAAGTACAGTACAGCAGTGCGTTTGTCTGCCCCGTCATCTACATTTTTAAAAGTCGAGCTTCAGTTCGATATTCACTGTGTAATAGATGTAAAACATGTGATGATACCATCAAAATGTGAACTGCTCTATATATTCTAATGTAAGGCTGAAAACTTAAAAGATATTAAATTCTCCCAACATGTATTTGTTAAAATGTTTTAATTGAAATAGAACGATCAAAGATAGAACAATTGTTAAGTTTTTTCGGTTAAGTCACGTAGGTAAAATAATAATAATAAAATAAAGTGATACAGTAAATTTAGCTGTGACGGTCCCACCTGAAGACGGAGACTTGTGTTGCCTTCGAAACATCGTGATTGAATTGAGTTATTTTCATTTATTATTATTTTATTTTATTATTATTATATTTTACCAACGTGACTTTACCGAAACAACCTAAGAGTATGAATCCTTGCAGTCACGAAAGCTTCAAATCTAGAATTGTTAAGTTAAATCAATAAAGTTCTAATAATAAAAAATAAAACACTTTTCAAAAATCGCAGCCTTTGCGATTTGCTAATCGCATTGTTTCAAATTGCGACTTCGATTTGAAATCGATTAATCGTTCAGCCCCACTGTGCGGTAGTGCCCGTGGGAGGCAGTGGATCACAGCAGCAGCGTGGATATCAACACCGCCGCAGCGTCTCTGTGTGTGTACAACAAACACAAACATCTCCCGTGTGTCACCTTTCACAGGCTGTAGGGGCAGATGGTGTTGGTGAGCACCTGTGAAGGCCGGCACGGCACTCGAGGTGGGTGTGATAGTGTAGTGATGTACACTCGTGTGTGTGTGTGATAGTGTAGTGATGTACACTCGTGTGTGTGTGTTAGTGTAGTGATGTACACTCGTGTGTGTGTGATAGTGTAGTGATGTACACTCGTGTGTGTGTGTGATAGTGTAGTGATGTACACTCGTGTGTGTGTGTGATAGTGTAGTGATGTACACTCGTGTGTGATAGTGTAGTGATGTACACTCGTGTGTGTGTGAGAGTGTAGTGATGTGCGCTCGTGTGTGTGTGATAGTGTAGTGATGTACACTCGTGTGTGTGTGTTATAGTGTAGTGATGTACACTCGTGTGTGTGATAGTGTGGTGATGTACACTCGTGTGTGTGATAGTGTAGTGATGTACACTCGTGTGTGTGATAGTGTGGTGATGTACACTCGTGTGTGTGATAGTGTAGTGATGTACACTCGTGTGTGTGATAGTGTAGTGATGAACACTCGTGTGTGTGTGATAGTGTAGTGATGTAAACTCGTGCGTGTGTGTGTGTGATAGTGTAGTGATGTACACGTGTGTGTGTGATAGTGTAGTGATGTACACTCGTGTGTGTGTGTGTGATAGTGTAGTGATGTACACTCTGTGTGTGTGTTAGTGTAGTGATGTACACTCGTGTGTGTGTGTGTGATAGTGTAGTGATGTACACTCGTGTGTGTGTGTGATAGTGTAGTGATGTACACTCGTGTGTGTGTGATAGTGTAGTGATGTACACTGTGTGTGTGTGATAGTGTAGTGATGTACACTCGTGTGTGTGTGTGTGTGTGATAGTGTAGTTATGTACACTCGTGTGTGTGTATGTGATAGTGTAGTGATGTACACTCGTGTGTATGTGTGTGTGATAGAGTAGTGATGTCCACTCGTGTGATAGTGTAGTGATGTACACTCGTGTGTTTGTGTGATAGTGTAGTGATGTCCACTCGTGTGTGTGTGATAGTGTAGTGATGTACACTCGTGTGTGTGTGTGATAGTGTAGTGATGTACACTCGTGTGTGTGTGTGATAGTGTAGTGATGTCCACTCGTGTGTGTGATAGTGTACTGATGTACACTCGTGTGTGTGTGTGTGTGATAGTGTAGTGATATACACTCGTGTGTGTGTGATAGTGTAGTGATGTACTTTCGTGTGTGCATTTATTAGAATTTATGTATGCATTTTAGTAATACGTTAAGTCTAATTCTTATTTTATACAACCCCATTAATGTATATTATGCCATATTAAATATAATTTATTATACTCTGGAACGGATTATTTTCTTTTCCATTATTTCTTATAGGAAAAATTCGTTTGGTATACATCATTTTTGGTATAAGTCCTACCTTCTGGAACGAATTAATGACGCATACCGAGGTACCACTGTAAACTGAACTGGTGGGCTTAATGGTCCTGTATTTATACTACTTTTTTATTACTGGAAAGTTCTTGAATGTTCTAGAAGTTACTACAAGCTACTACTCAGCACTGAATCTATCTGGAATTCCCATTGAAAATTTGTAAATTTCAAAATATCACTGTCTTGGTCACAAAAGCAAAGTTTGTGGGAAATAATAGCCATTTTGTGTACATTTGAGGCATAAGCAATTATAAAATAACACTTACTACCCAGGGACAATTTTTATTTATTACACAGTGTATTGAATCTTAATAATATCAGCCACAGCCTGTATGTGTCAAAGGCTCAGTGCCGTTGATGCTGAGAACTTCAGACTTTAACACAGAACCCTAAGAATCCTAACTGTGTCTGAGTCTGTATCACGCTGCCTCAAGCACTAAAAATGAATCCTAAGAATATCAGCCACAGTGTCTCTGTGTAAAACACTCACACGCAGAATAGCAATAGCATCCTCACTCAATTATACACACGTGTAGGGTTAATAGAGCTCATGTAATACTCATTTACACTCGTGTGTGTGCTGTATGTGAACTTAGAGGTATTGCAATACATGGGCAATAGCAATGTATCTGTTTGCACAGTGATACACGTGGTCAGCCACAACGATAACCCAGTCTGGCTCTGTGAGCCTCAGGTATTAGCATTGAACCCCAATAATCCTTAAGATGCCTTAGTAGGGATATAGCAGCCTCAAGCACATTATGAATGAACAATGAGAATCCTTAGGTTGCCTTAGTATGGATATGAGCCTACATCATTAACAATGAATCCTACGCATCACTACGGTGATGTAGTCTGGCTCGAGTCTGACGATAACATCCAGTACAGAAAATAATTATACTCGTAGATTAATCTGCTACGATGGTTACTCTGGCCAACTGCATCCTCACTGGATAAAACACGCGTGTAATATCAATGGAGCTTATGTAATAGTGAAATACACTCGTGTGTGTGCTATATATTATTGTCTAATGAATACATTACAGTCGTAATGTTAATGTTTGCTCGTGCAGTGTAGTGATAGACAAGGTCGACCAATATTATGCCTTAATCTCGCTCTGTGAGCCTCAGAGATTAACTGGGGAACCTAAGGATTCTAAAAATGCCTTAGTTTGACTCTCTGAGCATCAAGCTGTTGACTGAAGCCTAAAAATCTTCAACGTGTCTTAGTCTGGATGTATGATCCTTGGGCATTACCAATCAACCCTAAGTTTATATAATACATAAGAGGTTTTTTTGGGGTTAGATCGCGTAAATATATAAATGTGTCGTTAAACCTGCCACTACCCGACACAGACAACTAGTAAGGGTTGTCACGTAAACAGAACATGCCAATTCGTCACTAGTACAGCACGCCGGTGTGTTGGAGAGCCAAGCCACAACATTATTTAAATTTATATTGATGTAGTTATAAAAGCCATTTCACCATATGAATCCTGCAGGCCGCCTTTGTGTCCGCAGTGCTGATGCTTACAGCACGTACCCAGTACTCGTTTAAGCCAAGGGTTCATCTGGGAGAGCCTCAGAATTGGTTCTGAATCCACTCACCATTGATGATAGCCATGGCCGTGAGTCACGTGTAGGTGACCATGTTTGTAGCTCAGTGCACAGAGCATCCCATCATCATTGCACATCCATACTCACTCTCGCTCATCTACACATACGTATACAAACAGACGCAATTACAAGACCCCCCGTATAGCCCAAACAGGCTGTAGGGGCAAGAATTGTTAGCGAGTGACACTTCAAGGCCGGTATGGAACATGAGGGGGTGGGTGGCAAGCACCACGTAAGGCCGCCTTTGTCTCCCTAGTGGCAGTTTTTACACACTACACCAGGTAGTAATTTGAGGCTGAGTCGACCTAGGGGAGGCTCATGACCGGTTCAGAAAATTGTCACTGGTGTTGGCTGTGAACGGGAATCGAATGTGTTGCCAGGTTCATATTGTAGCACGTTAACCACTATGCCACCGCTCCGCAACATACACACAAGACACAATTACATGCACAATAACACACTCGCACAGGTGGTAAGAGTCCGTGGAACTCACACATGAATGCCAGCAGGTTGACCACAGCTCCCTGCAGGGCGCTGATCGTGGCGATGTCTTTTTTGCTGGGAGATGAGGGTGGATCTTCCTTCTGAGCGTCTCTCCTGTGAGACCAGAACCAGCAGTGACACACACAGCCCGTGTCTTACACAGCATCATTACACACAGTATCATCATTCACAGCATCATCACACGGCAACATTGCGCACAGCTTCACAGCACACAACATCATCACACAACCCTTGTCTTACACATCATCATCTCACACAGCATCATGCCACACATCATCACACAACATAACACAACATCATCATACAGCATGATCATCATACAGCATGATCATCATACATCATCATCACACATCATCATCATACAGCCCATATTCCACACAAGGCGTCACCCCGTGTGTTTATTTGTGCGAGTTCATGAATCCATACCGGTTTGTCTCTTTCAGGTGAACCTGCAGGAGTCAGACACAGGGGGCGCGAGTCAGTTCACCTCCAGCCACGTTAACCACACGGTGATTGGTAGACGCGATGAGCTGGGTTGCGCTTATCCATTTGCATATCCCAGTGTTGTTGGTTGTATTCAAGACAAAGCCGTGGACTCGTTATGACTCAATAATTCTCATCAGCAAGGTGTGGCCTCTAAAATTGTTGCCACTTGGTGTCCGATATTATGGCAAGAGGCGTCCGTGGCACTTGACATCGAGTTGCAGTGATTGTGAACCAACATTCAAAATAATGATCCACTGCGAGAGTGAATTACAACCAGAGCGTTGCGTTACCAGAGTCCATAATTTAGCAGGGTGAACATTTGTTGAGGCATGCAATCTCGGGATTTGTTTCAACTTTCAAAGACTCATCAGCAGTCAGTGCTGAAATATAACTGCTTCTGGCTTTCCTGATGTTAAAAGCCCTTCCGTGTTCAGCATTAATAATGGTTGGTATACATTTGGTAAAATGAAAATTTTTAATGTAGTGTCAAGTGGCCTCAATCTGATGTACATTACAGGATGATGAGGTTACAATTTTTTATGCCAATGCCTGCATATATTACCAACCAATTAACTCAAGGGATTTGTGTGTTAATCGTAAATTTCTTCTTTTGAAATTCAGCGGTAGTTCATATTTTTATTACAATATACAAATCCAAGTTGGTGAACTTGACTCTACGCTTATTTTAGAACCCATTGGCTATATTTGTATTGACAATGCACGTGGCGTTATTGTTTTGTGTTGCAACGCATGTGCCACGTTTACAAACACAATGAACACGCGAACTGGGGCACTCGCCCTGGCTCCGTGAGCGCTCTACCTGCAGGAACGTGAGCGAGTCCCTCTCCTCCTGCAGAGCGCGCAGGCGCGTGGCTGCTGCCTTGAGCTCGCTGATCTCGCGCTCGTAATGAGCGATGTTCTCCTCGATCTGGGACAGCAGCTCGCGCCCCTTCACATCCACGCGATCCAGAGCCGCCCTCTCGTCCTCATCCAGCATCGTCCTCATGCGGGTGAACTCGCCTGAGATGCCAGCCTTGGTCTGGAGCATGGAATCCTGCAAAGGGCGTGTGATGGATTCTATAAATTAATATTCTATGCTGCTAAGACCAAAGTCACATTGTTTTCCAGTTTCTCAAAACCTATTTTTCCCTGCTGCCACGTTATGTCTTTGGACTCGCATCTCATTGAACAGGTCGATAACTTCAGGTATCTAGGTGCTATCTTGCCCGTCACATTGATACTATCGCCAGTAAGATTTAATAAACAAAATCCTCTATATAAATAGACATTGTCTCACCTCGGCTCCATCTTCATGTAGTCCAAGCTGCCATCCTCCCCATCTTTGACTCCTGTGAAATCATCGACTGCCGAGCCTCTTGTTCCATTATACCACCTGGCTGCCCACTTTGACCTTGATGCCTCCATATCAACACATTATTGCAACCTCTGTATCACCTCCAATTTATCTCCCCTGGATATGTTTAGAGACCACCACAGGGCTGTCTTCATCCTAATATTCCTTTAAAACAAATCCGCCTAACTCCAGAAGTGTATTGGTGAGGATCTGTAAATTATTTACCAAAACAGATAAGCACATGTTTTAGGTTCTTTCAGTAAAGATAAGCACATGATTCACCTTCTGCATAGATTCATCATTAAAAGTATTTTGTACACAATCTATTTGCCCCATGGCCTTTTGGGACTGAATTATTGTATCAGTACTGGCAGACCTCGCTAAACGCTCTGTATGCTTCCTGAAGAAGTGAGTGCCTATCGAATAAGCGCTAAAATGGGTCATTATACTGTTGTATATATCAGGATGTGTTCCCGTCAGCGTTATTGCTTTCAGATGACCAATACAGTGAGGGAAAAAAGTATTTGATCCCCTGCTGTTTTTTGTACGTTTGCCCACTGACAAAGAAATGATCAGTCTATAATTTTAATGGTAGGTTTATTTGACCAGTGAGAGACAGAATAACAAAAAAAATCCAGAAAAACGCATGTAAAAAATGTTATAAATTGATTTGCATTTTAATGAGGGAATTAAGTATTTGACCCCTCTGCAAGACATGACTTAGTACTTGGTGGCAAAACCCTTGTTGGCAATCACAGAGGTCAGACGTTTCTTGTAGTTGGCCACCAGGTTTGCACACATCTCAGGAGGGATTTTGTCCCACTCCTGTTTGCAGATCTTCTCCAAGTCATTAAGGTTTCGAGGCTGACGCCTGGCAACTCGAACCTTCAGCTCCCTCCACAGATTTTCTATGGGATTAAGGTCTGGAGACTGGCTAGGCCACTCCAGGACCTTAATGTGCTTCTTCGTGAGCCACTCCTTTGTTGCCTTGGCCGTGTGTTTTGGGTCATTGTCATACTGGAATACCCATCCACGATCTATTTTCAATGCCCTGGCTGAGGGAAGGAGGTTCTCACCCAAGATTTGACGGAGCATGGCCCCGTCCATTGTCTCTTTGATGCGGTGAAGTTGTCCTGTCCCCTTAGCAGAAAAACACCCCCAAAGCATAATGTTTCCACCTCCATGTTTGACGGTGGGGATGGTGTTCTTGGGGTCATAGGCAGCATTCCTCCTCCTCCAAACACGTCGAGTTGAGTTGATGCCAAAGAGCTCCATTTTGGTCTCATCTGACCACAACACTTTCACCCATTTGTCCTCTGAATCATTCAGATGTTCATTGGCAAACTTCAGACGGGCATGTAAATGTGCTTTCTTGAGCAGGGGGACCTTGCGGGCACAGCAGGATTTCAGTCCTTCACGGCGTAGTGTGTTACCAACTGTTTTCTTGGTGACTATGGTCCCAGCTGCCTTGAGATCATTGACAAGATCCTCCCGTGTAGTTCTGGGCTGATTCCTCACCGTTCTCATGATCATTGCAACTCCACGAGGTGAGATCTTGCATGGAGCCCCAGGCCGAGGGAGATTGACAGTTCTTTTGTGTTTCTTCCATTTGCGAATAATCGCACCAACTGTTGTCACCTTCTCACCAAGCTGCTTGGCGATGGTCTTGTAGCCCATTCCAGCCTTGTGTAGGTCTACAATCTTGTCCCTGACATCCTTGGAGAGCTCTTTGGTCTTGGCCATGGTGGAGAGTTTGGAATCTGATTGATTGCGTCTGTGAACAGGTGTCTTTTATAAAGGTAACAAGCTGAGATTAGGAGCACTCACTTTTAGAGTGTGCTCCTAATCTAAGCTCGTTACATGTATAAAAGACACCTGAGAGCCAGAAATCTTTCTGATTGAGAAGGGGTAAAATACTTATTTCCCTCATTAAAATGAAAATCAATTTATAAAATTTTTGACATGCGTTTTTCTGTATTGTGTTGTTATTCTGTCTCTCACTGTTCAAATAAACTGATCATTTCTTTGTCAGTGGGCAAATGTACAAAATCAGCAGGGGATCAAATACTTTTTTACCTCACTGTAGATGTAGTCGATTACATCACCAAATATATATCTTTTCAGAATATCATGAAATAACTCTTTCTGTTTGATTTTCAAAATTCTTACAATTATATCAGGTTGATGTTCTGGTCTTTTAGTCCTAGATATTGCGTTTAGAATTTCAGACCAAGTAGGGTTACATGTAAAGGTTACTTATAGGTCCGGCTTTCCAAATGTATGCACTATTTCCATTGTGTCCTGAAAGTTTTGCTACATATATCTTGGACTTCCTTGAATTGTAGATGGAAAAATAATCATATGCCCTGCTCTTGAGGCCTGATCTTCAGCTCTCGCTTTTACCGCATCCAACATTCCTCTATATTGTTCTATGCGTAACTCCTTTTGATTGTGTCTTAGATTGTTTAATCGTGCACCCTCTGTTTTAACGTATGTGTAGTGTTGTTGATTCTGGAGACGTCGGAGCTGGATCTTGGAGGCAACACTATTTATTTAACACAATGCTCGGCAGTACAACCCGGCACACTCAGAACAACTGCCCTTCTATCACCACTGCCTTGGGAGGTACTGCCTCCGGGCTAACTCACCCGATACGGGACTGATAATCTAGGTCCTCCAGCTACGGGTGCCTAGGAGAGGCTAATCTAACCCGACCTAGCCAGGGTGCGGGTTCCAACCACTGGCCTGCTCGGACCCGGCCCTTACAAGGACGTCGGGCCGGGGGTTCCCAGGGTCTCACCACTGAGCCACACAGAGTCCCGGCCCTGACAAGGGCAGCGGGGCTAGGGGTCCCAGGGTACTATCTGGCCGGTCTTCTTGCTTCTGTCTTCTGTCTTCAACTGGCCCCGAGCCTGTAGAGAGGTCCCGCTTATAAACACCTCCAAACCGAGGGGCGGGTCCCGTGGGATCCTAGGAAACCCCGCAGCGCCCACCCATTGGGAGGGGTCCCGTGGGATCCCAGAATACCCCGCAGCCCCCTCCTGCTCCGGGACTAGGGATATTGGGACTGCCCCTGCTGGACTGTGTCAGCCCCTACAGGTAAGTGTACACAGTCTGTTTATGTCGCTACACATAGTCCATACACGCCCCTACAAATGCAACAACAGCACATTGATGGAAACGTTTTTCACTCAAGTGTTGTATGCCGAATTCATTTCTGATTGATCGTCTATATGGATAATATTGCAGTTGCATATTTCTTGTTCGTTTTGCTTTATTCAAGGTGTTTCAATTCCCAATGCCAGCCACTTTCTCTGTATGGAAATAATATTGGGTAAACTATCGGGTCACAGTTCCTATTTATAGAAAATATAGTTTTGCAAGTATCACCTTCAAGATAAATATCCTGTTTAACAAGAGGTTCACCATCATCTCTGACAAATTTAGCAGCAACTTCGGTCTTGAATGTAGGGGCATTGTGTCTTCATAGGTCTAGTTCAGAATATCCGATGAATACTATTTTTACTTTCATAGTTGGATTGTTTAATTAATTTTATGAATTTTTCATAGTATTCGGCAAATAGATTCGGTATTCGTTAAATTTCGTTCAGTAGCATTGCAATTTCACTACAGCCTCTGTTTAATTTGTTATCTCATCGTTTTCCAGTTGCTTCTACTGAGTCAAAAATATATAACTGTCCATATCCTGTTTATTGTCGATGTTGCGTATAATGGATACACCATATGATACATTTGACCATGCATTCTCAAACAGTAAGGTCCATGTCCAGGAGGTGCCTTCATTTCAGCTCCCATCGATGCAAAAGCTCCAGCAGAATTGCAGTCTCTGATATGATCTCAGTAATGTCGTGCTTCTGGTGTTACTTCTGTCAATAACTTTTTTAAATAGTTCATGTGCTTCTGTTAACGGTGCCAGACAAAAACTTTTCCATCACAACAGCACTCTGTGTTTCAATCTTAATTTTTGGAGCTTTCGTGACTGCAGCATTATTCTATGTTTTTTTCGGTAAAAAACTCTGTCTATTTAAGGCCACCCAACAGAGACGATCACCCCTCTCTGTACCTGGGTTGCTCTCTCTATGTATCTTGGTGATATCTGTCTGCTTATATGTCTGTCTATAGTTTTCTGGTTAGATTCTATGTCGCTATTTCATTATACCTGATGATGATTGCTTGTGTTGCAATCGAAACGTCGTCTGCTATTATTTATTTAAATTTATTATTTTATCTTTATACGTGACTTTACCGAACTAACCAAAGAATAAGTCCTCTGTGTATGTCTTTGATGCATTCAGTTCAACGGTCCAATATATTGCTTTACATAATGTTCATTCAATTGTTGTATTAACAATATTACGTTCATCCACTTCTACGCATATTTCTTGGTTGTTGGCATTGGGCACTTCACTATTTAATCTTCTCCTTTTGGCTTCCTTTCTCTCTCTATTTGAGTTTATTCGTCGGCTTTTTCTTCTGCTGATTCGTTTGCTCTTTTTTTGTGCATGTAGATTTCAATCAATGTTTAATCGTAGGTTTCTTTCTTCTGATGTCTCATCTTCTCTCCGCTGTCTGTAATATTGTCGTCTACCTCGATCCATCACTATCACGTTATGAGGGCCCGACCATCTCATCTATCTATATTTAAAAGAGCATCGTTGTCGGAGCCATCTATCTATGTATATTAAAGATAATAATTACGTTTAACTATTCAAAAATATACATCATGGATATTGCCTTCCTGGTATTTTGATAAGGTATGTAACAGTTGTAAAATAAAACGTTTTATAAAAAATAAAATCTGAAATTATTCAAACCGTTGAAATTTTACACTGAAGAAGGCGACACGAATGTTGCTTAAATGTCACTATTCACAAAATACATCTTGAATATTTCCTCCATAGTCTTCAGAGCTCAAACACCATCTTATGAGCCAAAGCAGACGATCTAGGAACCGGTCTTTGGAAGCCAGCTGAGATGTTGCAGTCATCCTTAGCCGTTTATATTTAGATAGATATGTTTTCATTTTCTATTTTTGTAAAAATGTTCTCCAGGCCCATGAGCGCTATAATGAATGAGTGTTCTACAAGCGTCGTGCGAAGTTAGGTCTGCCTGTATTCATTCAGTACAAGAAAACTCTTGAGCTGTTTTGACATGCAGTCAGGCTTGCTTGAATCAATGCAGGTGAGCTACCAGATGTTATAGATAAGGACCCTCTCTCTATCATATGGATCCAAGTTGAACGCAAATTTATGATACATAAACCAGTCTATTGTTGCCTCTACTGAATCAATGCTGACAAAATTATGCACTCCCAGAAGACTGCGGAATCATTACTTTTGTAAAGATGCACTCCCACTTAGTGGGGCTGAAGGAATGTATCAATTTTTTTCCATAATTTATACAGACACAGGTATATGATGGAGACCTATTATCTGCTTATTTGTTTTTGTTACATATATGCTCCACAACATGGATATTTTATGTAAATTATTAATATCACCAGCTGATTGTATGCCCTGTTTATGTTGGCATGCGCCAACATAAACAGGCTCATGGCAATTTCGTTGAAGGCATTAAAGGTAGACACAATTTTGTAATTATCCTTACCATTAAAATTTACGACTCCAAACGAGTTAATCACTAATACATCACGACGTATGCACATTCCATTTAAAATGTTTGAAATAGATAGTAATTTACTCTACGTTGTGTTTGCTTTTGAGTTGGGTGCGTGTCATGAGAGCAAACGTGTTTTTCCAGCATCCCCTTTACTCTCTTGAAGTCGCGTCTCTTGTGTTTATTCTAGCATTTAACGCATATTTCCTGTCATATTTAATCGTCATATTCACTCGTTTAATTTCTAGTTTCTAATTCAAAATAGTCGTTGCTCCAATCTGTGCTATTTTATCTCAGCCATTGCAAGTCATTCGAGTTATACTGCAAAGTGCTTTGCAGTCTCACGAGGTACGAACTTTTTTTTTCTATAAACGTTGCATTTGTTTACTGTTCAAGCACACATTTCCATAAAAATCCAATATCCTGCACAGTTATTACACACTGACTCAAGACTAACAGTTCACTTGACTCTACGGAGTGGGCCTCACAGTGATGTCAACTCCACAGACACTCACAGGGAGACTCCACGCAGGGTAGAGGTCACGGAGTCACAGAGTCCACACGCGTTACCTGCACGTCCTTGCGAGCGGCCTTCATCTGTCCAACGGACGCCTCCGCCTTCTTCCTCTTCTCCTCCACCACTCGCATCTCCTCTCCGACTCCACTCTGTAAGAGACGAAGTCACCAAATGAGACTCCACTCCCTGAGCGTCCCCTCTCAGCCCAACTCCACACGGAGCCTTCCACAGTGATGGCTCTATAATTTCCACCAGAGGAGTGGTGAGGAAGTCAGCCTGGACTGACTGAAAAAGGCTAAACGGCAAGGGACCGTGGAGAGAGAATCAACACACGGTGATGTTCGTTGTATGAGATGTTTTTATTAATCCCAGGTGATAGTTTTTTCAGTTCATGTAGAAATATCAGAATCAGTATATGTATTTATATTGGAGGAATCAGATGAGCTATAACGCTCTTTTTCACATGTCCAGTAGGGGTGGGTAAGAACGTTACAACAACAAACTATACAAATACCAGATAGTAGTGCAAAGTACAAGAAACGTAAACAAATCACCCAATAACATACAACTAAACCATCCCCATCTTACCAGGCAAATCCCACCGAGGTATTAATTATTTTTTTCAGAAGCGACCTGGCCACAAATTATAACTCAACAAAGTGGCTTATCATGTGGAAATGTATAACAGCCAAATAATCTCAATGCATGTTTTTTTTGCTGCACCTCGGTGGTTCTCACTGTCGGCATGCGGGCCTCACCTTCCGTGTCTGATGCTGGTCCTCCAGCGTGTCGACATCATGCCCTCGATGTTCTCCAGCGATTGTACAGACTGTGCACACGAGGCTCATGTCCTGCTTGCAGTAGAACTTGAGCGCCTCGTTGTGCCTCTTGCACTTGCGTGCTTCGGGGTTCACATCTGTTGACAACAGGACGTGGTCCTTCAACTTCGCTCTCTCCAGGTGAGGCGCGAGGTGCTTCATGCAGAAGGACATCTCACACTTGAGGCAAGTCTTCACTGCAGGCGTCTTGCCTTCTGGGCAGTGGTCACAAAAAACAACACCACCAGCAGCAGCAGCCATGGTCTCAGTCACTCGCAGCTGCTCTATGAGGTTGGCGAGTGTCACGTTCCTGGTCAGCTGGGGCCGTCGAGGGAAGGTCTTGCGGCACTGCGGGCAGCAGTAGGAGTCTGTCTCCTTCCAGGCGCCCTCCAGACACTGGAGGCAGAACGAGTGGCCGCAGGTCAGCGTGGAAGGGCAGTCAAACGTGTCCAGGCAGATGGAGCAGGTCAACTCGCGGTCCACGTTCTCAGCAGGAGCTGCGCTCGCCATGACCCGAGGATGCACCCAAAATAGTTCCTCACTGTGCCTTAGAGAATCTATTTCAACAAAAATACTTTAAGTTTATAATATCGTGAGATGTTGAATATAATTGACGAGTGGTTCTGTGCGCAGCTCACACAGCGGAGACGAACAAGGAAATGAACTGACTTCACCTGCAGTTAAGTTATAAATACCTCGAGACACGCCCTGGAATGTTCCATACGGCGGCTGCGCTCACCTGTGTAGACGTGGCGGTACAGTCACGCCCTGTGTAATAGCCAAAATTGCTTTGTGTTTAGTTTGTCCTTCCCCTGCACTTCCGATTAGCACGGTTGGCTACGTACGGTGTGGAAGAAGTTAAACATACATAGCTTTGACCGGTCTCAATTGTTATAATATTTGTACAAACAAAACCCAGCAGCAGCCACCCGGGACACAGCGATAATGGTTTGTCCCACAGGCTGATTGACCGGCTAGGTCAGGCTGTGTGCATTGCACACAGTGGAACCGCACCTTGTACAAACATTCTGATGGTAAAGGTGAACTTGTTTTTATTCCCATCTGTGTCTTTATTCATTTTTTTCTTGCAAGGCCTGTTTGTTTAAGCTTCGCAGTCTGTAATCGTGTAACATCTTTATCAGCTAATATTTTAACAACTGGCTTTGTGCGTCCTCTGTTCATGTGTCAAATATGTTTTTGTTTTTTATTCCTACGACACCGTTTTATTCTGGGTGGACAGTGGTTGTATGTATGTTTAACTTTTTTTCACCGTACGTAGTCAACCGTGCTAATCGAAGGTGGGTGTGTAGGTGGGTGATTGGTTTAGTGTGTGGGTAAGCGGTTGGGTGTGTGGGTAAGTGGGAGAGTATGTATGTTGAACTTATGTCGCAGCGTACGTAGCCACTCGTGCTAATCAAAGGTGCGGGTGGGTGGTGGTGGAGTTTGAGTGAGTAAGTGGGGGGGGGGGTTATTTGGTGAGAGGGGAGACAGATGGGCAGGAGGATGGCGTGAGGGTGGGCGAGCAGGCGGTGAGGGAAGGCTGGAGGAAGGGTGGCTGGGAGGGGCGTGCGGTTGAGTGGTTGGATCACTGGGTGGGTGGCCTCATGCATTACCACAGCGAACAGCCTCTGGCTAAACAAACATCGTGGTTCATTTAAGCTTATTATCTACATGACTTTCACCGTCCATTTTCCTATCATGCGTAAAAAAATTAAGGATTTAAATCTTTATAACCTAAACAATATATATTCATCAACTATTGTTAATGTTAAGATTTTACATCCTGGAATCGCTGAGTTTGGACGATTTCTATAAAACCTTTTTTTATTTGACCAGGTAAGGCCCACTGAGGTTTATAGCTCTTTTCAGAAGCGACCTGGCCACAATTGATAGCTCAACGACGTGGCTTATTGCGTGGACATTTCTAGCAGCCAAACACTCTAAACGCACTTTTCTAAGTGTGAAGGGAATAATCGGAGGATCCGGAGAAAAATGCACGCGACCACGGGGAGAGAGACAAGCGAACTCCAAGTACATGTACAGGTGTCAGGGTCTGGATCGAACCGACGACCTCCTGTATACCAGGCGAGGTAGTTAACATCTCGTAGCCACCGCAGCGAGATGCAAAAAAAAATCAGAGAGCAGCGACAACGAACAAGGAAACGAGCTGACTTCACCTGCAGCTAAAATATAAACACCACGAGACGCGCCCTGGAATGTCGCACGCGGCAGCCCGTACTCACCTGTGTAGACGTGGCGTTACATTCACACACACAGTGTCAAGGTTAAAGAGTCGCAATTGATATATTTTTACAAAAATCCCACGGTAACCATGAAAACTGTGATGGTTTGTCCTACAGACTGGTTACACCCGCTTGGCTGAGGCTGTGTTTTTCCACTGTAAACCTCACCGTGTAAATTTGTATTAAAGATTTAACATAATAAATAGGCTATCGCGACAAATATTATCCATAAAACGTATTTTTGGGTTAGATCGGTTAAATATAAAAGTGTCGTAAAACCCGCCACCACCCGACACAACCAATGAGTAAGGTTTGTCACGTAAACAAAATAAGTAATATTTAAAAATACTTTTTTTTTAACACGCTTTAATGAAATGTACCATACTCTTCTTGGTTCTTTCGGTAAAGTCACGTAGAAGGGAAGTAATAAAATAATAAAAATAAAACATTACAAAATAATTCTCACGACGTTTCGGCCACAACGCAAGCAGCCGAGGCGACAGCGTCAGACTCTGTCGCCTCGGCTGCTTGCGTTGTGGCCGAAACGTCGTGAGAATTGTATTTTATTATGTTTTATTTTTATTATTTTATTATTTCCCTTCTACGTGACTTTACCGAAAGAACCAAGAAGATGAATCCCTGCAGTCACGAAAGCTTTAAATCGAAATGTTATGTTTTATTTTTATTATTTTATTATGTTTTATTTTTATTATTTTATTATGTTTTATTTGTATGATTTAATTGTTTTAATTTTATTATTTTATTATGTTTCATTTTAATTTTTTTATTATGTTTCATTTTTATTATTTTATTACTTCCCTTCTACTTTACTGACAGAACCAAGAAGATGAATCCCTGCAGTCACGAAAGCTTTAAATCGAAATTGTACCATACTCGTAATGGCAGAACTCGACGACTCCAGGAAGTGGCCCCGAAGCCTGCCACAACGTAAGGGACCGTGGTGATTTACAGCCAACGTTAGTTGAGCGTGGACAATTAGACCGAAGCCGAAACATAACATGTAAAAAATTATGTTTAAAAATACTTTTTTATAGAATATAGTATTGTCATCAGTATGACGTAAGTATACCAAGTTTGCAGTCGATACCACATTGGGAAGTGGGTTAAAATTGAGTTACAAGATTTGAGGATACGACAACAACAGAGTGAGTTAAATAAAAGCGTGTAACAATAATAAAAAAAAACATTCCCCCTAGGGTGAGGCTGTGCGTTTTGCCCAGCAAACCACACAGCTGTCAGTTCGTATTCAAGGTTTAACAAGAAAAAATTCCACTAAACCAGGGGGTCCAGAAACCAAAACAACGAGACATGTTTTCTTATTTTTTACAATTCGGTAAGTAAAATAGAAACCAAACAACTCATTATTTCAAGAGCCGTAATGCAACGTGGTGTGAGTACGAGAGACGGTGCTGGTGGTGGTCCTTGATAAATAAAAACGTGGTGTGAGTACGAGAGACGGTGGTGGTCCTTGATAAATAAAAACGTGGTGTGAGTACGAGAGACGGTGGTGGTGGTGGTCCTTGATAAATAAAAACGTGGTGTGAGTACGAGAGACGGTGATGCTGGTCCGTGATAAATAAAAACGTCTCACGAAGCAGCCGTCCCTCAAAGAGCCGCACGCCGCTACGAAGCTGCAGGTTGCCGACCCCGTTGCCCTGAACCAACTGGCGTGACCGTCAAGTAATAATAATAATTTAAGTAGTATAGTTTAATTATGTTATTATAATAATTTAATTATTATGTAATTGGAAATGGATAATAATAAAATAATGATTTAGCAATTTGGGATGTATTAACTTAATTATAATTAAATAACTGTGAAATACTGACACCTAAATAATCATTAAAGAATAAATACATTCTCGTGCTATAATACTATGACAGACAGACCTGTTCTTCACCTGAGGACGGCTGCTTGCGTTGTGGCCGAAACGTCGTGAGAATTATTTTATTATGTTAAATTTTTATTATTTTATTATTTCCCTTCTACGTGACTTTCCAGAAAGAACCAAGAAGATGAATCCCTGAAGTCACGAAAGCTTTAAATCGAAAGATAATGCAATATTTGTTTTTTTATAATTAAATAATACATTTCTACTGATTACATAATCATTCAGTAATGGTAATATAATAATTAACATGTACAAAGCGCCGTTAAACAATCGCTTTCGGGGTGCTATGCATGGTAAGTCAGAAAATAGTGAACATCACCCAAGGAAAGAAGTGAGAAGAACATTTGAACATCACTAAAGGGAGAAAGACATTTTACACAGAGACCGCTTTAGTGGAGATGTGAAGATGAGCAGTGGAGATGTGAAGATGAGCAGTGGAGATGTGAAGATGAGCAGTGGAGATGTGAAAATGAGCAGTGTCTCGGAAGTCCCCTTGACCTCGAAGGGCAACGAGTTGCAGAGTGCAGGTGCCATAATTGCCAACTCACCTCCACGTGTGTAGCCTGGAGACGGTGAGACGGTGAGCAATGCACAAGCTGAGGATCTTGACGATCTTGATGGAATATTCGTGGCTGAAGGAGGTCATGAATGTAGGAAGGAGCAAGTCCATTTAAGGCGAAGGCGAGTTGGTTGGAGCTGCCTTTTTCTCGTTTCTGTCATTGCCTCTTCTTTCTGCAAGGATTTGTTTATGCTTTGCAGTTCTTTATTGGTATAATTTTCATCAGAATATTTGCGAAACGGGTTTATTCCTGGGGGAGATGTTCCCCCTGGTTAATGGCGGCTGGTGAGTAGTGTGTGTGGATGGTGAGTAGTGTGTGGATGGTGAGTGGTGAGTAGTGTGTGCATATGAGATGGTGAGTAGTGTGTGGATGGTGAGTGGTGAGTAGTGTGTGTGGATGGTGAGTGGTGAGTAGTGTGTGTGGATGGTGAGTGGTAAGTAGTGTGTGTGGATGTTGAGTGGTGAGTAGTGTGTGTGGATGGTGAGTAGTGTGTGGATGGTGAGTGGTGAGTAGTGTGCGCATATGAGATGGTGAGTAGTGTGTGGATGGTGAGTGGTGAGTAGTGTGTGTGGATGTTGAGTGGTGAGTAGTGTGTGTGGATGGTGAGTGGTGAGTAGTGTGTGTGGATGGTGAGTGGTGAGTAGTGTGTGTGGATGTTGAGTGGTGAGTAGTGTGTGTGGATGGTGAGTAGTGTGTGGATGGTGAGTGGTGAGTAGTGTGCGCATATGAGATGGTGAGTAGTGTGTGGATGGTGAGTGGTGAGTAGTGTGTGTGGATGGTGAGTGGTGAGTAGTGTGTGTGGATGGTGAGTGGTGAGTAGTGTGTGTGGATGGTGAGTGGTGAGTAGTGTGTGTGGATGTTGAGTGGTGAGTAATGTGTGTGTATGGTGAGTGGTGAGTAGTGTGTGTGTATGGTGAGTGGTGAGTAGTGTGTGTGGATGGTGAGTGGTGAGTAATGTGTGTGGATGGTGAGTGGTGAGTAGTGTGTGTGGATGGTGAGTGGTGTGTGTGGATGGTGAGTAATGTGTGTGGATGGTGAGTGGTGAGTAGTGTGTGGATGGTGAGTGGTGAGTAATGTGTGTGGATGGTGAGTGGTGAGTAGTGTGTGGATGTTGAGTGATGAGAAGTGCGTGTGGATGGTGAGTGGTGAGTAGTGTATGTGGATGGTGAGTAGTGTGTGTGGATGTTGAGTGGTGAGTAGTGTGTGTGGATGGTGAGTGGTGAGTAGTGTGTGTGTATGGTGAGTGGTGAGTAGTGTGTGTGGATGGTGAGTGGTGAGTAGTGTATGTGGATGGTGAGTAGTGTGTGTGGATGTTGAGTGGTGAGTAGTGTGTGTGGATGGTGAGTGGTGAGTAGTGTGTGTGTATGGTGAGTGGTGAGTAGTGTGTGTGGATGGTGAGTGGTGAGTAGTGTGTGTGGATGGTGAGTGGGGAGTAGTGTGTGTGGATGGTGAGTGGTGAGTAGTCTGTGTGGATGGTGAGTGGTGAGTAGTGTGTGTGAATGGTGAGTGGTGAGTAGTCTGTGTGGATGGTGAGTGGTGAGTAGTGTGTGTGGATGGTGAGTGGTGAGTAGTGTGTGTGGATGGTGAATGGTGAGTAGTGTGTGTGGATGGTGAGTGGTGAGTAATGTGTGTGGATGGTGAGTGGTGAGTAATGTGTGTGTATGGTGAGTGGTGAATAGTGTGTGTGGATGGTGAGTAGTGTGTGTGTGGTGAGTAGTGTGTGTGGATGGTGAGTAGTGTGTGTGTGGTGAGTAGTGTGTGTGGATGGCAAGTAGTGTGTGGATGTTGAGTGGTGAGTAGTGTGTGTGTTTATGAGATGGTGAGTAGTGTGTGTGCATGGTGAGTTGTGTGTGGATGGTGAGTAGTGAGTAATGTGTGTGGATGGTGAGTGGTGAGTAGTGTGTGTGTATGGTGTGTGGTGAGAAATGTGTGTGGATGGTGAGCGGTGAGTAGTGTGTGTGGATGGTGAGTAGCGTGTGTGGATGGTGAGTGGTGAGTAGTGTGTGTATGGTGAGTGGTGAGTAATGTGTGTGGATGGTGAGCGGTGAGTAGTGTGTGTGGATGGTGAGTAGCGTGTGTGGATGGTGAGTGGTGAGTAGTGTGTGTATGGTGAGTGGTGAGAAATGTGTGTGGATGGTGAGCGGTGAGTAGTGTGTGTGGATGGTGAGTAGCGTGTGTGGATGGTGAGTGGTGAGTAGTGTGTGTATGGTGAGTGGTGAGTAGTGTGTGTATGGTGAGTGGTGAGTAATGTGTGTGGATGCTGAGTGGTGAGTAATGTGTGTGGATGCTGAGTGGTGAGTAATGTGTGTGTGCATATGAGATGGTGAGTAATGTGTGTGTATGGTGAGTGGTGAGTAACGTGTGTGTGCATATGAGATGGTGAGTAGTGTGTGTGGATGGTGAGTAGTTTGTGTGGATGGTGAGTGGTGAGTAGTGTGTGTGTGGATGGTGAGTAGTGTTTGTGTGCATATGAGATGGTGAGTAGTGTTTGTGTGCATATGAGATGGTGAGTAGTGTTTGTGGATATCGGCTGCTTTGTCGTGTGTAGATGCGGAGTGGTGAGTATTTGTATCAGTGCTCGCAGACAGACAAGAAACAAGGATGTAACATTACTTTACACGGGGTTACAAACCTCACGAGGTACCCCCATGGAATGTGCTCAGATGTTTAAGGAATGTAAAAACAAGCCCCGCATCACACAGACATACAAACCTGTCTAGATGTACCTGTAGATTCACGCTGTTGGCTTGAACAAGCACCAGCGTGTGTCACGCTAACGCTCATTATTTCCCGCCTGTTGATTGGCCAAAACAACATTTACAATCGGGGATGTTTACACGAAAAAAAAGTGTTTCTATATTTAAAAGTTTAAATACAATAACATGTTTAAAACATGCTTTAAAATAGAATTACAATTGAATACAATAATTTGTCTTGCGATGACCCACGGAGAAACCATTACCAACCACAGGAGTGATTCTATACCATTATTTCACAATGTTACGAATAAAACTTTACCCTATTCCATCGATTCAAATTGTAATTTGTTAATCATTGTATAATAACGGTTACAGTGATTTTTATCATGCTGTGACTTGCTTCGCGTATTTATGTTTTAAAGTAAAAGTTAATGCAAAATTATTGCTACCCCCCCCCCTTCCCGCTGAGTGAGTGGTACATTCCGAGCAGCCGAACAGCTACGGTGAGCAATGTGGATCAAAGCAGATACCGGTAACGCGATTTGTTATTATCACATGTTAATTTGGCATCTTTGGACTGACGTATATCAGAATCGGAATATTTATACTGCAGCAGGAATCCGATGACCTGTAAAGCTCTTTGTAACAGATGTCCATTAGGAGCACGGGGTAAGAACGTTACAACAAACAGTACACAAACATGATAGTAGCACAAGTACAAGGAAAGTTAACACATCACCATAACACACCTAACAGTATTCTTAGGTTTTTTTCGGTAAAGTCACGTAGGTAAAAATTCTAAATAAAAATTAATAAAAGTAAAATAAAAATAAAATAAAAATCACGACGTTTCGGAGGCAACACAAGCATCCGTCTTGCCTCCGAATCGTCGTGATTTTTATTTTATTTTTTATTTGACTTTTATTAATTTAAATTTTTTACCTACGTGACTTTACCGAAAAAACCTAAGAATATGAATCCTTGCAGTCACGAAAGTTTCAAATCTAGAACACTTAACAGTAGTTTAACACGTAAAGCCTTCGCGACCAATATCCATTATACAGTTGTATTGGGGGTTAACCATCTAACACAATCAACCTGCATTATGTACATCTACAGTATATATAAATATAAAAGTTAGTAGTTCCCTGCGTCTTGTTGACATTCGGGCGATTGCCACAAAGTGCTTTGCTTTATCCACCGCTTTCTTTGTTGTCGGAGTGCAGCGACGACTTCGCCTTGGCTCCGTGTCGCCATGGACTGCGTCTGTAGCGCGTTGTGGCGAACGGCGTGTGGGTGGTGCAGCTCGTTGACGCACAGCAGCTGCTGCTGTTGTTGTTGTTGTTGTACAACATTAATGGTTGACGCCTCATCAATGTCTCTTTCAATTCACTACGCGTGATTTTATCACCGATGTGACTTTTTTACTTTGACGACAGACACTTCTCATCGTTCTTGATTCGAAGCTGTCGTGACTGCAAGAATCCATACTCTTTGATTGTTTCGGTAAAAAAAATATCTACGTGACTTTACCGAAAGAACCAAGAATATAAAATATATTGTTCAATGTTTAAAATCGTCAATACCTAAACAAAAGTCTTCATCACCTATTCTTGTCAATGTCATCATTTTACATCCTTTACTCTGGCTGATTTTGGCAAATTCTATTAAAAATATTTCTTTATATTTTACCAGTAAGATCCACTGAGCTATGTAGCTCTTTCTTTAAGCGACCTGGCCACGATTGAAAGCTCAACAAAGTGGCTTTTCGCGTGGATATTTTTTCAGCTAAAAACTTTAAACGCGTGATGTTGATTCAAAATTTCGAGGGGAAACCAGAGAAAGCAGAAAAAAATCCACGGGACCACGACGAGAGGGACACGCAAACTACAAATATACAGCAGCAGGCGTCAGGGTTGGAATGGAACCCACGACCTCCTGTATACCAGGCAAGGTAGTTAACATCTCCTAGCCACCGAAGCGATATGTAAAAAGCATGGAGCAGCCACGACGAACAAGGAAACGATCCGACTTCACCTGCAGTTAAATTATGAACACCACTAGACTCGCCCTGGAATGTTCCCCGCGGCAGCCCGTGCTCACCTGTGTAGACGTGGCGTTACATTTGTAATGTAGCTCTCAGAGACACCGTCTTATTCTTCATGTATATTTATTATGAATAAAGTCTGCTGACAACGTAACGAGTGACGATATACACTTGGGTAATTAGACGACTCTATTCTGATGAGACAATGTAATTCTAGCCTCAAGACTACTCAGAGACGATGGAGACGACGGCGATTCCCCACAACAACAACAGCTCCCAGGTCCGGTTCGCCCCGGCTCTTATTCAATCTACGCCCTTGTTACACTTCACTGCCATTGGGCCACGTGCTTCCCCTCACGTGACCCTGTCAACGCTCGTCCCATCAATCATCATTAGCACTTCAATTAGTAACCATGGTCCCGGGGAGCCGTACTGTCCCTCTATCGCTTCGTACTGTCTTTTCAGATTAAAAAATCTAAGTAGGCTAATCGCGACCAATATTATTCATTAAACGGGTTTTTGGGTTAGATCGCGTAAATATTTAACGTGTCGTTAAACCCGCCACCACCCGACACAATCAATGAGAAAGGTTTGTCACGTAAACAAAACACTGGCTAGGGTGAGGCTGTGCGTTTTGCCCAGCAAACCACACCGCTGTCAGATCGTATTCAGGGTTTAAAAAACCGATTCCCCTAAACCAGGGGGTCCAGAAACCAAAATAACGAGACATTTTTTCTTTGCTTGTTACAATTCGGTAAGTAAAAAAACCCAACACGTTATTTCAAGAGCCGCAATGCAACGTGGTGTGGGTACAAGACGGTGGTGGTGGTGGTCCTTGATAAATAAGAACGTGGTGTGAGTACGAGAGACGGTGCTGGTGGTGGTCCTTGATAATTAAAAACGTGGTGTGAGTACGAGAGACGGTGCTGGTGGTGGTCCTTGATAAATAAAAACGTGGTGCGAGTACGAGAGACGGTGCTGGTGGTGGTTCTTGATAAATAAAAACGTGGTGTGAGTACGAGAGACGGTTCTGGTGGTGGTCCTTGATAAATAAAAACGTGGTGTGAGTACGAGAGACGGTGCTGGTGGTGGTGGTGTTCCTTGATAAATAAAAACGTGGTGTGAGTACGAGAGACGGTGCTGGTGGTGGTCCTTGATAAATAAGAATGTGGTGTGAGTACGAGAGACGGTGCTGGTGGTGGTGGTGTTCCTTGATAAATAAAAACGTGGTGTGAGTACGAGAGACGGTGCTGGTGGTGGTCCTTGATAAATAAGAATGTGGTGTGAGTACGAGAGACCGTGGTGGTGGTGGTGGTCCTTGATAAATAAAAACGTGGTGTGAGTACGAGAGACGGTGCTGGTCCGTGATTAATAAGAACGTGGTGTGAGTACGAGAGACGGTGGTGGTGGTGCGTGATAAATAAGAACGTGGTGTGAGTACGAGAGACGGTGGTGGTGGTGGTGCGTGATAAATAAGAACGTGGTGTGAGTACGAGAGACGGTGGTGGTGGTGGTGCTTGATAAATAAGAATGTGGTGTGAGTACGAGAGACGGTGGTGGTGGTGGTGGTCCTTGATAAATAAAAACGTGGTGTGAGTACGAGAGACGGTGGTGGTGGTGGTCCTTGATAAATAAGAACGTGGTGTGAGTACGAGAGACGGTGGTGGTGGTGGTCCTTGATAAATAAAAACGTGGTGTGGGTACGAGAGACGGTGGTGGTGGTGGTGCTTGATAAATAAGAATGTGGTGTGAGTACGAGAGACCGTGGTGGTGGTGGTGGTCCTTGATAAATAAAAACGTGGTGTGAGTACGAGAGACGGTGCTGGTCCTTGATAAATAACAACGTGGTGCGAGTACGAGAGACGGTGGTGGTGGTGGTCCTTGATAAATAAAAACGTGGTGTGAGTACGAGAGACGGTGCTGGTCCGTGATTAATAAGAACGTGGTGTGAGTACGAGAAACGGTGGTGGTGGTGCTTGATAAATAAAAACGTGGTGTGGGTACGAGAGACTGTGGTGGTGGTGGTGCTTGATAAATAAGAATGTGGTGTGAGTACGAGAGACGGTGGTGGTGGTGGTGCTTGATAAATAAGAACGTGGTGTGAGTACGAGAGACGGTGCTGGTGGTGGTCCTTGATAAATAAGAACGTGGTGTGAGTACGAGAGACCGTGCTGGTGGTCATTGATAAATAAAAACGTGGTGTGTGTACGAGAGACGGTGCTGGTCCTTGATAAATAAAAACGTCTCACGAAGCAGCCGTCCCTCAAAGAGCCGCACGCCGCTACGGAGCTGCAGGTTGCCGACCGCGTGCCCTGAACCAAACGGCGTGAGCGTCAAATAATAATAATAATTTAATAATGTTGTTATATTAATTTAACTATTATGTAATTGGAAATGGATAATGTTACGAATACAACTTCACCATCATCCGTCGATTCAAATTTGAATTTGTTAATAATAGTATTATAACAGTTACAGTGATTTTATCATGCTGACTTGCTTTAATTTGTCTTGTAATGACCCACGGAGAGAGAAACCATTATCAACCACAGGGGTGATTTTATTCCATAATTTAACAATTTTACGAATAAAACTTTACCTTATTCCGTCGATTCAAATTGTAATTAGTTAATCACTGTATAATAACGGTTACAGTGATTTTATCACGCTTTGACTTGCTTCGTGTATTTATGTTTTAAAGTAAAAGTTAATGCGAAAATTTTGCTACCCCCCCCCCCCGCTGAGTGAGTGGTACATTCCGAACAGCCCAACAGCTACGGTGAGCAATGTGGATCACAGCAGATAACGGTAACGCGATTTGTTATTATCACAGATGTTAATTTGGCATCTTTGGACTGACGTACATCAGAATCGGAATATTTATACTGCAGGAGGAATCCGATGACCTGTAAAGCTCTTTGTAACAGATGTTCAGTAGGGGCACTGGGTAAGAACGTTACAACAACAAACAGTACACAAACATGATAGTAGCGCAAGTACAAGGAATGTTAACACATCACCACAACACACCTAACAGTATTCTTAGGTTCTTTTTCGGTAAAGTCACGTAGGTAAAAAATTAAAATTTATAAAATAAAAAAAAAATTAAAATCGCCTCATCAATGTCTCTTTCAATTCACTACGCGTGATTTTATCGCCGATGTGACTTTTTTACTTTGACGACGTAATTCTTGATTTGAAGCTTTCATGGCTGCAGGCCTCCATACTCTTTGGTTGTTTCGGTAAAAAAATATCTACGTGACTTTACCGAAAGAACCAAGGAGTTTACTTCTCATCATTTTCTCACAAAAACCTCACCTTAAAGCTTTCGTGACTGCAGGGATTCATCTTCTTGGTCAGGTCTGTCTTCTCGACAGACCTGTTCTCCACCTGAGGACGGCTGCTTGCGTTGTGGCCGAAACGTCGTGAGAATTAGTGGACTTTGTCAAGGCAAAATAACATCGAGGAAGATGGCCGAGAACTTGAAAAAGCTTAACCCACTTGTTACGTCTTCCGACGACGAAGAGACGGCCGCCGGCACACGTCCTCCAGCGACCACGTGGCAGGCCGCCGCCATCTTGAGCATCGCGGCGGAGAGGCGGCCGTGCGCTGCCATCTCGGAGGCGCCGCGTGGCTGTGTGTGTGTGTGTGTGAGGATGGACGCGCTGTCTGCTTGTGTTTGCTCTGTGTCAAATAGTGTTTATGCGTTGCGGCATGGGGATGTTATCTTGATGGCGAAGTTAATTATTAATTTGGTTGCGTCGAGTGTCCCGCGCTGTTACCATCCCGTGGGTTGCCATGTGCGACGTGGTTATTTTGATGATTTTTTTTGCTGCAAGGTACGACAGGGTTAACGGTGTGTGTCTGCCTGCAGCTCTGCTTGCGATTGTGCATAATGTACGACCTGTGTGGAACTTTGCTGCTTGTAATCGCGATATGCTGACTGCACGTACTGTAGAGACTGTCTTTCTGTACGGATACGGAGTGCGGTGCATTGTTTGACCATTGGGTTCGGGATTGTTATTAGTTGTGCATACCTGTTCGGAAATTGGACGATTCGTGGGGGACCCTAATTTTTGGTTGTATGGGTGTTCGTGCACACGAGCTTGCATGTGTGTTCATAGGAAATTGCGAGTGTTGAGAGATGAGGGCGTTGTTGGTGGCTCTCCGTCAAGGGTGATGGGGCCGTAAATTACCACCAAGTGGCGTCGCTCTTTCCGTTGATTGCGTGCGGCCAGGTGTTGCATTGCGAGTTGGTGTGTATGAGCAATGTGTTTTGGTCAACTATGGGTTAAAAATTCCCCCGATATGACTGCTGTGCGCAGCGAGCTGCGGCTATGCGTCGTATCATTGGGGGTTGTTAAAACGTGACAGGGGATGTGTGTTGTGACCCCCAGCAAGGGGCAGCTGGGGTGCACGCACGGGAAAAACTGCCGAAGTGGTCGCACGTTGGGCCGCCATTTTGGCTAGCGCGGGAAATCGCGGGGATGCACTCGGCGCATGGGGCCGCCATTTTGGCTAGCGCGGGAAATCGCGGGGATGCGCTCAGCGCATGGGGCCGCCATTTTGAGTGCGCGGGGAAAACCTCGGTGGGGCGCTTTGCGCGTGACGCCGCCATTTTGAGGGGATGCGGTTAATGGATCTCATCCCTTGACTCTGGTGTTGCGCTCTAACTTGTGTGCGTGCATTGCGTGTTGTGCGCAATGCTGGCGTGTTGGCGCCCATCGGGGTAACGGGAGCATAGTGGCCCGTGCCTGACTAAGGGGGGGCGTGTCATTGCACCAGCATTTTGGGACTGAGATGCTGGCTGGGTTCTATTCTGGGGCAAATATTTCACCAGCATACGCCTGCCATTGTTGAGTGGGTGATGCACGAGTTGTGGTCACATCGGCCTATGGCCGATGGCTGACCTGGCAGCCCGGAAGCGAGACACTCCGTGGTATGTCTCAAACTAATGGGCCGTGTGCTCATATGGCTCGGGGAGTCAGGGTTCCGTCATGCGGTGGCCGACTGTTAACCTGGTGGGCCGGTGGCTCACGGAATTCAGGAGTATAGGTTCCGTTACGTTGCAGCGACCGGGGAGACCTGGCTAGCATGGGGCGGGGATTCCCCTTGCGGGTCCTCAAGCGGGAAGGGCCGCAGACTTGTTCCGCTCTGGGTTATGACGTATTTGAATGTATAGGGGAACTAGTCCTGCAGATCCTATTCGGGGGTTTGTGGATATTGTGGGGGTTCAAGCGAATGGAATATGGCCTAGGTTAGCGAAATGCGACGGGTCCGGGGTGATTGCTAGGACGGCAGTGAGGACACATGCTAAACAGCGGGTTCAGCCTATTGGTGATAGTAAGCCTAATTTGTTCAGAATGCGTGTTGGGGAGTGCGACTCCATATCGTCAAGATATTGGCTAGGGAACATTGCCCCGTGGGGGGTCGATTGGGTCTGGCCTTGCCAAGGGATGAACCTTCCCTTGTCTGTAAAGCGTCACACTATAAGATGCTGGGGTGTGTCCATTGGTGATGGGATAGTACGGGATGGAGCGTGGCTGAGTCGTTGCGATGTGCCATTGTCTCGTCCCCGAAATTGCACTGGTCGAGTGGATGGCCAGTGGATGTTGCTGTGGTTGGACGACCACGGTGCGGCCGAAGGCAGGTTAAATGTTGCCGCTGGGGAGCGTGGTTCTCTCCACGCGAGGGTGTGCGGCCGGGGGCTGTGTTGAGAGTGACAGTGGGTAGATGCTGTGTACGTGAGATGTCTGTGCTGGTCCTCAAGAGAGGACTGCTGATGGGCAAGAGCAGGAAAATGTTTGTTGTCACGTGTAAATCATATTTATTAGTTAAAATGTAGATACTGGGGCGTCCATCGGGTCGATTTTTGGGTATTTATTGGGTTTCTCCTTACGCGGGGCGGATTTCGATCAACTCCACTACCCTAGGGACGGGTGGCTGTCGTGTACGACATGCGGATGTGCATTTCGTGGTGCTGTGCCTCAGGGGGTTGGGTTCTCCTTCTCGTCACAGATCTTCGGCGCCTGCCACACTGGGTGTCACCGGTTGTGTTAACCGGATGTGGACTTGAAGGGGGAGTGGAGCGCCTGTTCGTCACTCCTGCTCTACCAGTTGTTCTCTGAAGTTGGACTTGAGCCAGGCGGATGGACCAGCAACACGGACACGCTCTAAGACACCGCATTCCTGATTATGCGCGTCTGCCGTTCTTGCATGTCGGTTACCGTTGTTGTGCATTACTTTCCATTCCTAAATTCCTCTTGCTTGTTGCACGGAGGACGGGCCGGTGTTCCGTACCGGATCCTGATCCCTTCCCTTTCGTTAATTGTGTTTGTCGTTGTACTCTCCGTTGTGTCTGGGGTGATTCCTGATTGTGATGCCGTCCTATTGCAGCCGGGATGGCTGGATTTTTCATCAGGGGGGGGGGGGGGGGGGGGTCATGTAATGCGAGCGTAAATGGGGTTGCTGCTGGGCTCTGGCCCAATCACACGGCCCGGGGTATTGGGGGCGGAGCCCGGTATGGGGGGCGTGTGGGAGGTGCCGCCGTTCACCTCGGCTCCAATAGGAAGCGAGGTGAATGGGGGTGGAGCCAGCAGGGCAGTATGGGAAGGCCGGATCTGACGATCCGGAAGGGGAGGAGTCAGGGTCACGTGGGAGAGAGGATATAGAGGGGAGCCCGGAAGAGATCGGGGTCAGTTAATGGAGTGAAGAAGCGGGACCACGTTGGGTGGCCGCCGCGCCATCAGCCACGTGGCTGACGGGGCTTCGGCGGCACACCGTCGGCCAGCGGTGTGCAGAGCGGGGAGGAGCGGAGCGACTGACGGGAGAGGAGCTGACGGGAGAGCGCGTGCGGGGCGCGTGCGAGGAGGAGCTAACGGAGGAGCGTGCGCGGCACGCGAGAGGAGCGTGCGGGGCACGCGAGAGGAGCGTGCGGGGCACGCGAGAGGAGCGTGCGGGGCACGCGAGAGGAGCGTGCGGGGCACGCGAGAGGAGACGCTGGTCCCTTGTCAGGACCAGCAGGGTGTGAGGACGAGTGGAGGAGCTGAGGAAGCGCGTGCGGGGGCGCGCGCGAGACGACGCTGGTCCGCGGAGAAGACCAGCGGGGTGCGGAGAAAGAACTTGAATTAAAGACCAACGGAGACCAGCAGTGCCTGACGGAGTCTTTTATTACAATAGGATGGGGGGTAGTAGGTTAGGGAGTGGCAGGTGTCGGGTAAGAGAGTGTTGGGTGCAGGTGAGTGGGTGGTGGTCATCATTACCAAGCGTCGTCATTATCATCATCGTGCTCTTCATCATCATCCATCAGTCAGGATCCATTCATCATCATAGCCCATGATGACGAGGAACAAGCAAACTGACTGGGAGTGCAGCTATAAATACCACGAGATGCGCCATGGAATGTGGCCCAAGGCTACAGACAGCACTTACCTGTGAAGGCGTAAGCTGTAGATTTACTAACTGTGCCAGGGATTAAAATCCGTTAATATAACATCTATACAAACAAAACAACAGTAACCATCCCAAAAAAATACATGTTTACACAAGTCAGTCTCAGCTATGAGAGTCACATTCACAGCCTGGATGACAATCTTGACAATAGATTTTCAGATTTTATTTTTTATTCACCGAGAACACATTGGACCCTTGACCCACAATACAATGTGATTACAATTCACAGGTAACCCAGAACACAATCAAGTCTATGTATATTTACGCGATCTAACCCAATAAACCTTTATCATTGATAATATTGGTCGCGAAAGCCTACGTGTTAAAGTCGATTTGTTTAACCAGGTGGGAACTCAAGAAACCAGGATGAGTCTCGGTTGCAAGAGTGATGATAATGGTGCTGATTCTGCTGCTGATGATGATTCTGTTTCTGCTGATAATTATTCTATCATTATTGATGCTAGTTCTACTCCTGATGCTGACTAAGATAATGATGGAGCTACTGCTGTTGATGCTGTTGCTCCTGTTACTATTTTTTCTGCTGATGATACTTCGGCTGATGCTGATGATCGAGTCGAGTTGAATTTTAATTTAACGAGGTGAGAACTCAGGAGATCAGGATGAGTCTCATTGACAAGAGTGACCTGGGTCACAAAAATAAAAAAAGCAAAACAAGCCAAAATCATGCCAGCAATGAAGCAAATAGAAATCTCACCCACAGCCCAGAGCACAATGCGATTAGCGTTCACACAAGTACACAACTGGTACGATATAATCAATGCGTTACAAATAATCTATGTGTTGCTAGACACCCTGAGACTCGAAGTTGGGTTCACACCGGATTGGTGTCTCACGTTAAGGAGGGACGCCGTTGTGGCTAGGATATGTTAACTCCCTCGCCTGATATGCAGGAGGTCATTGGTTGGATTCCGACCCTGACAGTTGCTGGAAATTTGGAGTTTGTGTTGTCTCTATCCCTGTAATAACACAGTGTATTTGTGTTATTAATGCGTGTTGAGACAATATTAGTCGTGTCGTATTGTAAGGTAGATCCTCACTCTAGATATATATCAGGTGCTTAATAACTTTAACCCACTTCAAAGTCAAAACACAGTTCCCATTGTTGTCAGCAGAAGCGTTATCCCATAAATCGAAAGTTGTGGCTTCAGGTCCAAAAGTCTGACAGCAGATAATGAAAATATTAATCAAAACAAACCTTTACGAATAATATTGGTGGCAAAAGACCTCCTACTACTACTAGGTATTAAATGGCTTCTCTCTCTCTATGCCCTGTAAAATAAAACTAGTTTGGGTGGGGGGAGGAGGGGGTCACTCGACCCCTGGTTAAAACAAAAATGCTTTATCCCAGCGACGCTCAGCACACACCACGAGTAGTCCCCCCCTAGTGATGCCATCCCATTCCCACCCGGGATATATCGCCCAACGAGCGAGTGACCACGAGAGGACGGCGCGCGTCACCCCACAGCGTCACGTGACGCGTGTTCCCAGCACGCCCGCGGTGGAGCTCCGCCCTCTCGGCGTTGAGCGCCACGCGGCGCGAGGGACGATGACGTCAGAGAGAAGCTTGGCTCCCCCCGCCCTCCCCCACCAGTGCGCTAACCACTGCACCACCGCTCCACCCCACACAACGCACATGCTCCTCTATACACTAAAGACAAAGATACCCCCTATAGCAGAGGTCGCAATCGGGTACCCGATACCCGTACCCTACTCGATACCCGGCTACCCGTACCCGGCCGGGTACCCGTTTGCGACCCTGGTGCGGTCGGGTACGGGTACGGGTAGGCCGTGAGTCACTGGTGAGTAACCGTTTGTAACTCATTACCCGATACCCGGCTACCCGTACCTGGCCGGGTACGGGTACTCGTTTGCGACCCTGGTGCGGCCGGGTACAGGTAAGGAATCAAAACCCGTTTGCGACCTCTGCCCTGTAGCCTTAACATACTGTTGGGTCAAGTGCTGCTAATGAGGAGCACCTATGAAGGCCAGCCTGGCAGAGACCCGCCTTTGTATCCCCAGGGGCGATATTTACTGATCGTACCAGGTACTCATTTGAGGCTGAGTCGACCTCGGGGAGACTCAAGACCAATTCAGATAAGTTATCAATGGTGTTGGTAAACCGGTCATGGGCCTCCTCTAGGTCGTCTCAGCCTAAAATAAGTACCTGGTACAATGTGTAAATATCGCCACTTGGGAAACAAAGGCGGCCAGGCGTGATGGTGGCCACCCACACCCTCGTGTGAAGTGCCGGCCTTTTTAGGTGCTCACTAACAGCACTTGCCCGTACAGTCTGTTAAGGCTATACGGGGATAGTTCTCTTTGTATCTGTGTGTGTATGTTTCTGTTTGTGAGTGTATTTGTGTGTGTATGTACATGTGTCTACCTGTTTGTGTGTCTGTGTGTTTGTCTATCTGTGTGTGTGTCTGTGTAGTCTTAACAGACTGTTGGGGCAAGTGCTGTTTGCTAGTAGCACCTATGAAGGCCGGCACTGTGGCACACGAGGGGGTCGGTGACCAGCACCACGCCCGACCCGCCTTTGTCTCCCCAGTGGCGATGTTTGCACATCGCAGCAGGTACTCATTTGAGGCTGAGTCGACCTAGGGGAGAGCCTGGACCGATACCGAATATCGTCACTGGTGTTGGTGAACCGGTCATGGGCCTCCCCTAGGTCGACTCAGCCTGAAAAAATAGTTCCTGGTACGGTGTGTAAAGATCACCACTGGGGAGACAAAGGCGGCCGGGCGTGGTGTTGGCCACCCACCCCCTAGTGTGCTATGCCGGCCTTCATAGGGGCCGTCCATAAATGACGTCACGCGATTTCTGATCCCCCCCCCTCAAATATGACGTCACAAAGCTCTGCCCCCCCCCCCCAAAAAAAAATAAAACATGCCTAAAATAGCTTTAAACTATTGTCATTGTAGTGCATATTTAATGTGGCGCTGCACTCTGATGTTGTAGGAGAAAACATTTATTAAAAAGTCTATTTAATTAAGTAGAACGTGTTGTCTATATTCATTTAAAGTTACTCATTTTGACGTGACGTCACATTTCTCAACGCCCCCCCCCCCCATCGTCACAAATGTCTAACCCCTCCCAGGTGCGTGACGTCATTTATGGACGGCCCCATAGGTGCTCGCTAACAGCACTTGCCCCAACAGCCTGTGAAGGCTACACGGGGGATCTGTGTCTTTGTGTGCGTGAGTCTGTGCGTTGTGCCCGTTTCTCTGCGCTGCTCACACTCCGTGCTCTCAGCACGCACGACTCAGATCCAGAATCCTCACGGAGTCATCAACACCACCCACACCCAGTGCGGGGTAGAGCGGTTGACTAAACGAGTGGTGGACGGAGTGCAGCAGCTCCATGGAGTCGGCGCGGTAAAACGACAGCAGCCCCGCCTCCCAGTGCAGGTGACACCCGACTCTCCGGGGAGGATCCTTCACCGGCACTGAGGTCTTCACACCACCATGCCACACTGAGCAGCTGTTGTTATTTTTATATAAAGCCCAGGATGAGTCGTTGTGTCCCAGCCAGCACTCTTTACCACTCCCTTTCCGTGCGATCGTCCCGTACGCGACTCCAACCTCAAAGCCCCCCGCCGCACCCCCCACGTCCACCTCCCAGTAGTGCTGACCCGACGAGAAGCTCTCGGAGCACAGGGCTTGTGGATACCAATCAAAGCGGTGCGGGTGATCGGGGCGACCCTGGGAGACAGCGGTCCACGTCACCGTCCTGAGGTCCGAGGAAATCTGGAGGAGGTTGCAGGCCGAGTTTGTGTCCACAGTCGGTGAGCGTCCGTCTGCAGTAACGATAATCACAGTCGCCGTGTAACAACAGCACCACTATAACAACAGCACTCGTGCACTAACACGCACGTACACTACAATAGAGCAATTCATAATGAGCATTGTTATACAACGTTGTAATGCGTAGCTATCGGTGTGATGACATGTAACGGGCACTTTGTCAATCCACTGCTGGATGAGGGCCTCTCTACGCCGTGGGGGTCGCGGGGTATATTTGACCATACTTCACCACGCTGGTCACCGCGTGTTTGTGGAGGCAGGTGGCGCGGCTGGCGAGAGCACAGAAGTACAGTACAGCGGTGCGTTTGTCTGCCCCGCCATCTACATTTTTAAAAGTCGAGCTTCAGTTCAATATTCACTGTGTAGTAGATGTAAAACATGTGATGATACCATAAAAATGTGAACTGCTCTATATATTCTAATGCAAGGCTGAAAACTTAAAATATATTAAATGCTCCCAACATGTATTTGTTAAAATGTTTTAATTGAAATAGAAAGATCAAAGATAGAACAATTGTTAAGTTTTTTCGGTAAAGTCACGTAGGTAAAATAATAATAATAATAAAATAATAATAAAATAATAATACAATAATAAAATATAAATAATAATAAAATAATAGCGGCAAAATAATATTGAAATAATAATAAAATAAAAATTGCTAATACAACAATAATAATTAAATTAAATATTGATAAACTAATATTTATAAATAATAAAATAATAATAAGATGTTTTTATAATAAAATACTATCGAAATAATAATAAAATAAAATAGTATTAACTAAATGGTAAAATAATAAAATTAACTAATAATAAAATAATAATAAAATAAAGTGATACAGTAAATTTAGCTGTGACGGTCCCACCTGAAGACGGAGACTTGTGTTGCCTTCGAAACATCGTGATTGAATTGAGTTATTTTCATTTATTATTATTTTATTTTATTATTATATTTTACCAACGTGACTTTACCGAAACAACCTAAGAGTATGAATCCTTGCAGTCACGAAAGCTTCAAATCTAGAATTAATTGTTAAGTTAAATCAATACAATTTTAATAATAAAAAATAAAACACTTTTCAAAAATCGCAGCCTTTGCGATTTGCTAATCGCATTGTTTCAAATTGCGACTTCGATTTGAAATCGATTAATCGTTCAGCCCCCCTGTGCGGTAGTGCCCGTGGGAGGCAGTGGATCACAGCAGCGTGGATATCAACACCGCCGCAGCGTCTCTGTGTGTGTACAACAAACACAAACATCTCCCGTGTGTCACCTTTCACAGGCTGTAGGGGCAAGTGGTGTTGGTGAGCACCTGTGAAGGCCGGCACGGCACACGAGGTGTGTGTGTGATAGTGTAGTGGTGTACACTCGTGTGTGTATGTGTGTGTGATAGTGTAGTGATGTACACTCGTGTGTGTGTGTGTGTGTGATAGTGTAGTGATGTACACTCGTGTGTGTATGTGAGTGTAGTGATGTACACTCGTGTGTGTGTGTGATAGTGTAGTGATGTACACTCGTGTGTGTGTGATAGTGTACTGATGTACACTCGTGTGTGTGTGAGATAGTGTAGTGATGTACACTCGTGTGTGTGTGTGATAGTGTAGTGATGTACACTCGTGTGTGTGTGATAGTGTACTGATGTACACTCGTGTGTGTGTCAGATAGTGTAGTGATGTACACTCGTTTGTGTGTGTGATAGTGTAGTGATGTACACTCGTGTGTGTGTGATAGTGTACTGATGTACACTCGTGTGTGTGTGAGATAGTGTAGTGATGTACACTCGTGTGTGTGTGTGATAGTGTAGTGATGTACACTCGTGTGTGTGTGATAGTGTAGTAATGTACACTCGTGTGTGTGTGAGATAGTGTAGTGATGTACACTCGTTTGTGTGTGTGATAGTGTATTGATGTACACTCGTGTGTGTCTGTGTGTGATAGTGTAGTGATGTACACTCGTGTGTGATAGTGTAGTGATGTACACTCGTGAGTGTGTGTGATAGTGTAGTGATGTACACTCGTGTGTGGGTGTGATAGTGTAGTGATGTACACTCGTGTGTGTGTGTGTGTGTTAGTGTAGTGATGTACACTCGTGTGTGTGTGTGATAGTGTAGTGATGTACACTCGTGTGTGTGTGTGATAGTGTAGTGATGTACACTTGTGTGTGTGATAGTGTAGTGATGTACAGTTGTGTGTGTGATAGTGTAGTGATGTACACTCGTGTGTGTGTGTGTGATGGTGTAGTGATGTACAATCGTGTGTGCATTTATTTTAATTTATATATGCATTTTAGTAATACGTTAAGTCTAATTCTTATTTTATACAACCCCATTAATGTATATCATGCCATATTAAATATAATTTCTTATACTCTGGAACGGATTATTTCCTTTCCTTTATTTCTTATAGGAAAAATTAGTTTGGTATACGTCATTTTCGGTATAAGTCCTACCTTCTGGAACGAATTAACGACGCATACCGAGGTACCACTGTAAACTGAACTGGTGGGCTTAAGGGTCCTGTATTTATACTACTTTTGTATTACTGGAAAGTTCTTGAATGTTCTAGAAGTTACTACAAGTTACTACTCAGCACTGAATCTATCTGGAATTCCCATTGAAAATGAGTAAATTTCAAAATATCACTGTCTTGGTCACAAAAGCAAAGTTTGTGAGAAATAATAGCCATTTTGTGTACTTTTGAGGCATACGCAATTAGAAAATAACACTTACTGCCCAGGGACATTTTTTTTATTACACAGTGTAATGAATCCTAATAATATCAGCCATAGCTTGTGTGTGTCAAAGACTCAGTGCCGTTGATGCTGAGAGCTTCAGACTTTAACACGGAACCCTAAGAATCCTGTGTCTGAGTCTGTATCACACTGCCTCAAGCACTAATAATGAATCCTAAGAATATCAGCCATAGTGTCTCTGTGTTAAACACTCACACGCAGAATAGCAACAGCATCCTCATTCAATTATACACACGTGTAGGGTTAATAGAGCTCATGTAATACTCCTTTACACTCGTGTGTGTGTTGTATGTGAACGTAGAGGTATTGCAATACATGGGCAATAGTAATGTATCTGTTTGCACAGTGATACACGTGGTCAGCCACAGCGATAGCCCAGTCTGGCTCTGTGAGCCTCAGGTATTAGCATTGGACCCCAATAATCCTTAAGATGCTTTAGTAGGGATATAGCAGCCTCAAGCATTATGAATGAATAATGAGAATCCTTAGGCTGCCTTAGTATGGATATGAGCCTACATCATTAACAATGAATCCTGCGCATCACTACGGTGATGTAGTCTGGCTCCAGTCTGATGATGACATCCATTACAGAGAAGACTTATACTCGTAGTTTCATCTGCTACAACAGCAACCTTACTGGATAATACACGCGTGTAATATCAATGGAGCTTATGTAATAGTGAAATACACTCGTGTGTGCTATATATTAGTGTCTAATGAATACATTACAGTCGTAATGTTGATGTTTGCACGTGCCGTGTAGTGATAGACAAGGTTGACCAAGATTATGCCTTAGTCTCGCTCTGTGAGCCTTAGCCATGAACTGGGGAACATAAGAATCCTAAAAATGCCTTAGTTTGACTGAGCATCAAGCTGTTGACATGAAGCCTAAACATCTCCAACGTGTCTTAGTCTGGATGTATGATCCTTGGGCATTACCAATCAACCCTAAGTTTATATAATACATAAGAGGTTTTTTTGGGGTTAGATCGCGTAAATATCTAAATGTGTCGTTAAACCTGCCACTACCCGACACAGACAACTAGTAAGGGTTGTCACGTAAACAGAACATGCCAATTCGTCACTAGTACAGCACTCCGGTGTGTTGGAGAGCCAAGCCACAACTTCATTTAAATTTATATTGATGTAGTTATAAAAGCCATTTCACCATATGAATTCTGCAGGCCGCCTTTGTGTCCGCAGTGCTGATGGTTACAGGACGTACCCGGTACTCGTTTAAGCCAAGGGTTCATCTGGGAGAGGCTCAGAATTGGTTCTGAATCCACTCACCATTGATGATAGCCATGGCCGTGAGTCACGTGTAGGTGACCATGTTTGTAGCTCAGTGCTCAGAGCATCCCATCATCATTGCACATCCGTACTCACTCTCGCTCATCTACACATACGCATACAAACAGACACAATTACAAGACCCCCCATATAGCCCAAACAGGCTGTGGGGCAAGAATTGTTAGCGAGTGACACTTCAAGGCCGGTATGGAACATGAGGGGGTGGGTGGCCAGCACCACGTAAGGCCGCCTTTGTCTCCCAAGTGGCAGTTTTTACACACTACACCAGGTAGTCATTTGATGCTGAGTCGACCTAGGGGAAGCTCATGACCGGTTCAGAAAATTGTCACTGGTGTTGGCTGTGAACGGGAATCGAATTTGTGTTGCCAGGTTCATATTGTAGCACGTTAACCACTATGCCACCGCTCCGCAACATACACACAAGACACAATTACACGCACAATAACACACACACACAGGTGGTAAGAGTCCGTGGAACTCACACATGAATGCCAGCAGGTTGACCACAGCTCCCTGCAGGGCGCTGATCGTGGCGATGTCTTTTTTGCTGGGAGATGAGGGTGGATCTCCCTTCTGAGCGTCTCTCCTGTGAGACAAAAACCAGCAGTGACACACAGCATCATTACGCACAGCATAATCACACACAGCATCAGCATACACAGTATCATACTACACATCATCACATACAACATCATCACCCACCATCATCACACATGGCATCATCACACACGGCATCACAAACGGCAACATTGCGCATAGCATCACAGCACACATCACACAACCCTCGTCTTACACAGCATCATGCCACACATCATCACACAACATAACACAGCATCATCACACATCATCATCATCACACATAATCATCATTACTCAGCCCATGTTCCACACAAGGCGTCACCCCGTGTGTTAATCGGTGCAAGTTCATAGTCCATACCGGTTTGTCTCTTTCAGGTGAACCTGCAGGAGTCAGACACAGGGGGCGTGAGTCAGTTCACCTCCAGCCACGTTAACCACACGGTGATTGGTAGACGCGATGAGGCTGCACTCAGACATTCGCGTGGCCTAGTGTTGTTGGTTGTAATCAAGACAAAGCCATGGATGCATTAGGACTCAATGATTCTCATCAGCAAGGTGTGGCCTCTAAAACTGTTGCCACTCGGTACTCGATGTCATGGCAAGAGGCGTCCGTGGCACTTGACATCGAGTTGCAGTGATTGTGAAGCAACATTCAAAATAATGATCCACTGCGAGCGTGAATTACAACCAGAGCGTGGTGTTACCAGAGTCCATAATTTAGCAGGGTGAACATTTGTTGAGGCAAGCAATCTCGGGATTTGTTTCAACTTTCAAAGACTCATCAGCAGTCAATGCTGAAAATAACTGCTTCTGGCTTTCCTGATGTTAAAAGCCCTTCCGTGTTCAGCATAACTAATGGTTGGTATACATTTGGTAAAATGAAAAATGTAAATGTAGTGTCAAGTGGCCTCAATCTGATGTACATTACAGGATGATGCGGTTACAATTTGTAATGCCAATGTCTGCATATATTACCAACCAATTACTCGAGGAATTTGTGTGTTAATAGTTTTTTTATTATTTTGAAATTCAGCACTAGTTTATATTTTTATTACAATATACAAATCCAAGTTGGTGAACTTGACTCTACATTTACTTTCAGAACCCATGGGCTATATTTGTCTTGACCATGGAAGTGGTGTTATCTTGTGTTTTGTGTTGCAACGCATCTGCCAAGTTTACAAACGTAATGAACACGTGAACTGGGGCACTCGCCCTGGCTCCGTGAGTGCTCTACCTGCAAGAACGTGAGTGAGTCCCTCTCCTCCTGCAGAGTGCGCAGGCGCGTAGCTGCTGCCTGGAGCTCGCTGATCTCGTGCTCGTAATGAGCGATGTTCTCCTCGATCTGGGACAGCAGCTCGTGCCCCTTCACATCTACGCGATCCAGAGCTGCCCTCTCGTCCTCATCCAGCGTCACCCTCATGCGGGTGAACTCGCCTGAGATGTGAGCCTTGGTCTGGACCATGTAATCCTGCAAAGGGCGTGTGATGGATTCTATAAATTAATATTCCATGCTGTTAAGACAAAAGCCACATTGTTTTCCGGTTACTCCAAACCTATTTTTCCCTGCCTTCACGTTATGTCTTTGGACTCACATCCCATTGAACAGGTCGATAACTTTAGGTATCTATGTGCTATCTTGCCCTTCAAATTGATCATATCGTTTAATAAACAAAATCTTCTATATAAATAAACACATTGTCTCACCTCGGCTCCATCTTCATGTAGTCCAAGCTGCCATCCTCCCCACCTTTGACTCCTGTGAAATAATTGACCGTCTAGCCTCTTGTTCCATTATACCACCTGGCCGCCCACTTTGACCTTGATGCCTCCATATCAACACATTATTGCAACCTCTGTATCACCTCCAATTTATCTCCCCTGGATATGTTTAGAGACCACCACAGGGCTGTCTTCATCCTAATATTCCTTTAAAACAAATCCGCCAAGTATGTAAGCACCTCCTAACTCTGCAAATTCCCAGTCGCAACCTCAATAAGTACCTCCCTGTTCTCTCTAAAATTACCAGAAATTAAAACTAGGTTTTGCGACGCGTCCTTCCACGCTGCTGTTACTACCCCACATTACTGGAGTGTCCTTGCCCCTCAGCCTAGGCTGGGCTCCCTCCCCAGCCTCAAACACGATTAGAGGGCTGCGTAATGATTGAGATATGAACCAGTGCTGGACTCTACCTTCACCAACCTGCACTGACCCATGCAACTAAGTATGGCCAACTAGCCTCAATGATCAACACGATGTTGCGGAACCTTCGTCCAGAAGTGTATTGGTGAGGATCTGTAAATTATTTACCAAAACAGATAGGCACATGTTCTTGGTTCTTTCGGTAAAGATAAGCACATGATTCACCTTCTGCATAGATTCATCATTAAAAGTATTTTGTACACAATCTATTTGCCCCATGGCCTTTTGGGACTGAATTATTTTATCAGTACTGGCAGACCTCGCTAAATGCTCAGTATGCTTCCTGAAGTGAGTGCTTATCGAATCAGCGCAAAAATGGGTCATTATACTGTTGTATATATCAGGATGTGTTCCCATCAGCGTTATTGCTTTCGGATTAGGGCTTCATTGGGGTATCGGTAAAAGCACCAAGAATACAGATGGTAAACATTTAATCAATATATTTTTTTTATAATAACCTCATTAAGTATGACATGCTGTGCATAATACTGTACTCCTGCTACCATGGCAGCAGTGGGAGACGAGGTTGTGGGAGCTGCTGCACTCCCAGTCTGGGGTCATTCTCAGAGAAGAGCTCCAGGACCTCCGTGAACTTAGCAGTGACCTCAGTCTACATTTCTGTGACGAGGTTTCTTTTAGATGGAGCCTGGAACTCTATCCTGGTCGAGTGAGTTCTCACCTCGCTAACATAAAAAAAATTGATTGTTTTAATTTTTTTTATAAAAATCGTGATAATAGAATCATGGGGGGTGGCGTCTGGTTGGCTCAGCGTGCGTCGCGCTCATTGGCTGAGCGAATGATTAGGGGTGGGTACGTTTTCTAAGCCAGCACTGCTGCGTGTTCCCACTCGTAAGGGCTTTATACGAGACTAGCTGTACCTGGTGAAACATTCACTGATCTATCAGATCTTAATTAAACATTCACGCATTTTTGTTACTCATATTTTTCAACAAAGATTGATATAAATACACAATTGCCATATTCTGGGTTTTTTTCCGACACTAGATTAAGTGACTCACACGATATGACTCTTGATCGAGCTAGATATAATTGTATACTTATTGGTTTTTTCGGTAAAGTCACGTAGGTAAAAAATAAAATAAAAATAAATTAAATCACGACGTTTCGGAGGCAACACAAGCTTCCGTCTTCAGGTGGCACCGTCACAGCAAAATTACTGTATCACTTCACTTGATACAGTAATTTTGCTGTGACGGTGCCACCTGAAGACGGAAGCTTGTGTTGCCTCTGAAACATCGTGATTTAATTTATTTTTATTAAATTTTTTACCTACGTGACTTTACCGAAAAAAAACAAAGAGTATGGACCGTTTCAGTCACAAAAACTTCAAATCTAGAAAAGATATAATTGCCCTTGACTAAAAACAGACTTAGGTAAGTTAATGCATTTTTCATCAAACGTTTGACATTGTGACTTATTGATTGTAAATAAAAAAAAGCCAATCGTATGGGGAATTGTTAGCGTATGAAACTGAATGTTAATTTCGTGTCTAATTGAATAAGTACACTGTCGGAGGTTGCTCCATCGATCATTTTTGCTTCGATTATGCAAGTTTGTATTTGAGTAAAAGTAAGTCTTGTACCATTAAGTAGTCCTCACAATGACATTAGGTTTCTAAGGAGCATGATAACGGCTCCTACTTTAAGTTTCAGTTCATGAGAAGGCATTCCGGTTGGAGTAAGACTTTAACAATTCTTCCGGGATTGCAAGTTGATCAGCAGTATCATCACTCACAATAGTATCCACGCACTAGAAAAGCACTCAGCTCCATTGTTGAGATAAAAAAGTCTGCATTTGTAACATTCAGTATTGCGCTTCATTTAAGCTGTTCAGGAGTAATCGTAGAAAAGTAAATGTCACCGTATAGTTGCGCAAATGTATCTTGATTTTCTGGATAGCAGTGTGAGTGTAATGTTGCTGTATCGTCTGTTTTTCCATCAACAACGTCCAGGAGCTATTCCACAAGTTCCGTTTCACTTTCCCAGAGCTCGCAAATTCTGTTTCAGCTTCAGCACCTGCAATTCTCCCCAGAAACGATGCTTCTTTATACAAGAGGCCGTGATCCACGTAAAGTAACCAGTAGGACTTGCCTCCAAATTGTTTACATTTAACTGTTCGATAACCCAATAAGCTATCAACAGCCTGGCATACGTGTGTGCTTCATCCCAGACAATTAGTTTCGATTGGAATATATTTGTGGCTTCGTGTTTGGCTTTATATTGCAAGTCAATGTTGCAGTTATTTTCAACAGGATTTTAGAGACTGAATGAGCAGATCAGCTTCCAGCTAATAGTTTTGCTGGTATTCCTGTTGACGTAACTGGTGTTGCTATATCCCCTTTACCTCTAATAGTAGAGTGACATAGTGCTGACTCTTGTACAGCAGCTGCAACTGTAGGTGGGCCGTTAGCACACACGCCATTGAGCATATATGTGTAGGACTTGAGTTATAGCGCGCCACATATTCTCTTCCACTGTTGCTATGCGAGCGAGCAGAGTACAGTGGGGGGTATGTGAGGACAGGGTTGTTGTTGTGGGATTAGGTGAGGGGGTAGTTAAGTGTTGAGACAGGTGTTCGGGGTAGCCGGGGGGACACAGGCCAGAGATTGGCTAAGAGGGTAATTGGGTATTACCTGGCATCGCGCTGGCGGCAAAAACAAGGTCACGTGAGACCGGGGGCCAGGGGGCGAGTAATAAGCGGGGGGTTGAGATAATTAATGGGGATTAATTGGTATAGGGATATAAACCACAACGCGACAGCGAGAGGGGGTCTTCTGGTCGGCGTCTTGGATGGAGCTGCAGCGACGGTGCCCGGGGAATCGCAGAGCAGGCGGTGACGGTAGTAGAGCAGAGAAAGAGTGGGTTAGCAGCGACAGACGGAGTGGAGATAGAGAGACAGTGATAGCGAGAACGCAGTGTGCGAACAGGGGTAGCCATGCATCTGAAGGATGCAGTGTAGAATAGCAGTAGAGTCGACAGACCTAGCGAGAGAGAGAGACGCGGAGGAGACGCGGCGCGGCGAGAGAGAGACGCGGAGGAGACGCGGCGCGGCGAGAGAGAGACGCGGAGAGACGTGAGGGCACGGAGCGACGCGGAGCGGAGTGAGGGCACGGAGAGACGCAGAGCGGTGGCGCGGCGGAGGTGGACTCTTAAGCGGAAAATAAAGAGAACAAAAAGACAGCCGAGTACGAGTCCTACATATGCGTGTGTGCTGGTAGGGTGGAGGAACTGGGGCAAGGGTCACGGTAGACCTCGTGGGGAAGCCCCAAGAACCCTCTGGTGGGTTCGAGAAGGGAGGCGTGGCTAGGGCGGAGCCAAGCCGCGCTGAGGGGAATATAAGCAGCAGAGCGAGAGCTCCAGGCTGCCGGTTCTGGGAGTGGACTCGTCTCTTCGTCGTCGCTACCGCCTTCACCTGGGCATTGCGCGGCCGGACAGTAGTTTGCTGTCTCGATCGACGCCATCGGTGCAATGCGGCAGGGTCGTGTCTGGGCCGGGTCGTGCGGCAGCATGGTCGTGAGAGAGGGAGCCGGAGTTGGTGGCGTGAACACAACAACAATAAAAGGGGAGGACGGTGCCTCTTGCGACTATCCTGTCTCTGACTGAGTGTGTGCGACGCATGCCACCCGCACACACACACAAGCCTCCAACAAGAAGGAAGAAGAGACCTATGACACTACACTTCGAAAGAGTGATAGATGCCATTCAGGACAATAGCACGGGATATATATATGCAAGGAGACAGAATAAAGATTCGTGGACGACATAGATCTAATGGAAAATAAGATGCATAGTCCTGCAGCAAAGTGTTCATACGCTCAATAAGTTAGGAAAGGATGCAAGACTGAGGATTAACGTGGAAAAGAAAAGGCAAAGACAATGGTGTTCAGAAGGGATACATTGAGAAAGAAGCAATAATACAAAGCAGCAAGATTGTGAATGTAAAGGAACTTGTATTCCTTGGGACATCTACTGACATGGGACAATGACTACACTAAAGACGCAATAAGAGCGAGAATCGCAAAGGCAAAATGATTAATGGCAGGATTTAATAACATCTGGAGAAGCAAGAAAATCAGCTACAAGAACAAACTGAACATCATAAGAACATGTGTGTTCAATACAGCTTTGTATGCTTGCGAGACTTGGACATTAACAAATACTGACAGACATAAGATATTGGTACTCGAAATGTATTGCTATAGAAGGATACTGCATCTAAGCTGAACCCAAAGAGTGACCAATGTAGAAGTAAGAAAAATATGGCACACAGAAGAAGACCTAATGATGCAGCAATGATAAGGAAACTGGCACTACACATATGTAGTATGGAAAACAACAGGCAAATGAAAACTATTTTGTTGTTCAGAAATATGGAAGGAACCGGAAAGAGAGTTAGACCTCACAGAGAATGGATTGACATTAAAGATTGGTACCAGAAAGATGTGGCACTACTAGAGCATATTGACAAGACAGAGAGAGGAAAGTGGAAACCAATGACGACATGGGCAGTAGAATCGTCATGATGATGTTCACCAGGTAGGGCAGTGGTGGTGTGGTGGTCATCAAACTGTGTGGTGAGTCATTTATGAATGGGTGCTGGGCTGTCTTCACCAACCCACATTGACCAGCATGGTAATGTATTGTTAAGCAATCTGCTAGCATGAAGGTTGTGGCAAGGCCTCAATGTTACACTGGTTTAACAAAGGGTATAATTTATCCATAAGAGTTATTTTTAATACATGTGTAGTGTAATAGTGCCGGCTGGTGGACAGCGGCGGAAACTGAGGTGGACAAACAGTACACACGCCGATGAGGGTGTGCACGGTGTGTTGGCAGAGAGAAATAACTCAGGCAAGGGTCATGGAGGACCCCATCTGGACGCCCCTGGAACCTGCTAGCAGGTTTGAGAAGGGAGGTGCGGTCAGGGCGGAGCCAGGCCGCTCTGAGAGCATAAAAGGAGCCGAGAGTGGGGTCTCGGGGCTGCCGGTTCTGGGAGTGGACTTGTCTCGTTGTTGCTGTCAATTCGTTGCCGTCATCACTGCCGTCTTCACTAGATATTGCGCTGCTAAAAGTTGTTGGCTCAGTCGGCATGGTCAGTGTTTGACCGTTAGTGTTGTGTACAGGGTAGGCTAAGCAACTGTGGAGAGTGTGTGGACAAAACTGTGGAAGTTGATAAACAAAAGGTGCCTCCTACGAACCTTCTCTCCGAATCATTGAAACTACAAATGCACAATGTACATACATGATATATATCTTGTGTGTTGATTAACTGTGAATAACCCAACCAATAGTAGATATCAATTGTAATTTAGATAAATACACGAACCCCATCCCCTGGTCTCCGAACCTGATTGGCTCACAAGTGATGACATCGCATTTATTTATTTATTTAAGAACAATTCTGGCTGTGGCCTGATGAAGCTGGTTGCAATTACCGGTGAAATGTCATACTCAAATTGTAAATGTTGTGGGTTTCCTCTCCAACACATCGGTTTGCTGAACTAGTAATATCTAATTGGCATGTTTTGTTTATGTAACAAACCTTACAAATTGGCGGTGTTGGGTGGTGGTGGGTTTAATGACATATTCATATTGTCACGATCTAACTCCAAAAAAAACTCTAATTTGAACAATAATAGTCGCAAAAGCCTAAGTGTTAACCTGGTGTAAATTATTATTACCATCACAAGGTGACTTGATGGAGGATATAAATCAATATTTAGCAGGCCGAGGTGTAGCAATGCTCATGACACATTGCCAGGCAACTCTGTCCTGGGTTACACACCATGCTGAGTGCAGGCCGCCTAGATTATGATGCCTGAGATCGGCCTCAATCGTGCGCGTTCAGGTCAGCCTCGGCCTGCCCCTGGGCCACCTCCAATCCTGAGTAAGGCCATCAATGATTGCACACAGTGCTCTGGTGGGATCATCCAATGCGTCAGCCCTGCAATGTGTCCACAGAGCCAGATCCTCCTGGCTGTGACTGCTTCAGACAGCAACTGTCATGCTGTTCATCGATGGACTCCGGTATTTGAGATACATTCGCAGAGTGAATGTGAAGTCTCCGTCGCAAGCAACACTGGTCAAATGCGTCCAGTTCTCTATATGAGGATATGCCTTATTCTAGGTCATATATTTAGTTAGAATGTAAATCCATGCAGTTGATAACAAATAGGCTCAAACCCATTCCTTGCAGAAATGTTAAAAGTATACGCAATTGCATCATTATCGGTTGCCTTATACCAGGAGTGGGGAACATTTTTTCTGCCAAGGGCCATTGGACATTTATAACATCATTCGCCGGCCATGCAAAAGTATCAACTTAAAGATTATCCCGTTATATTTGGTCAAAACATTTGATTAACTCACCCCTAATGTGATGGTTGAAACTGCCAAATAATTTCGCGAGTTTTATGCGGCCCGCGGGCCGGACGTTCCCCACCCCTCCCCTATATGCACAACACCAAGATTCAGTCATTAATACATCACAATGAATGCAAACTGAAATGCAAGTAAAACAAGTTTTAACATTCCATTACGTATGAATTGTCTATTGTATACTTGGGTGTGTGATGAAACAGTTTTCCCTGCGTTCCCTGTCATATATCTTCAAGTCAACTCTTGTGTTCTAGAATTAAAGAGCTAAGATTTTCTATGAAATTTTATCACAATCTTTACTTCTTTTAAGTGTTAGTTTTTAATCCAATGCACTTTTATATTATCAACCCCATAGAAAGTCATTCAATTTATCCCATATACAGCTTTGCAGTGGTACTAAAAATGTACTTGTTTGTTATAAACGTTACATTTTAAAATCCACATTCAAGCGGCAATATAAATAATGTATTGCTATTTCCAATGATACTGAAGGCTCACTTGAATCTACGTAGTTGTCCTCATAGAGAGTCACAGACTTTACGCAGGGTGGAGGCAACGAAGTCACAGAGCCCAGACGTCGTACCTGCACGTCCTTGCGAGTGGACTTCATCTGTCCCACAGATGCCTCCGCTTTCTTCCTCTTCTCATCCACCGCTCGCGTCTCTTCTCCGACTCTACTCTGTAAGAGACGAAGTCACCAGAGGAGACTCCACTCCTTGAGCGGCTTCCTCTCAGCCCCACTCCACACAGAGCCCTCCACAGTGACAGCTCTAGAATTGCCCACCAGAAGAGTGCCAAGGAAGTCAGCCTGGACTGACTTAACAGTCTGTAAGCAAGAAGGCACAATGAAGAGAGAATAATAACTTCATGTTTTCTTTAATGCGATGTGGAAGTTGAGAATTTATCAGCTCGTGTCCAGGTGTTGTAGAGGCCACAGCAGGGGACAGGGACATGATCGTTCAACACAATGTCTCTTCACTTCACGAGCAACGTCCAAACACGGCCTTCCTCCAGCACGGCTCACTCAAAAAGCCTCGACCCACCCTCCTCCTCCCTGCACTCAAACTCCTGTGCCTTCCTTTCCCTGCCAAAACCGAATGGCTACCTTGAACTGAAGCGATCCCATTCTCACACACTGAGGTACTCGCCTTCCGTGTCTCATGCTCATCCTCCAGTGTGTCGACATCATGCCGTCTATGCTCTCCGGTAATGGTACAGGTCATGCACACCAGGCTCGCGTCCTGCTTGCAGTAGAACATGAGCTCCTGTTTGTGCTTCTTGCATCTTCTTTCCTCCAGGCTGACAATGGGAGCCACCAGGACATGGTCCTTCAACTTGGGGTTTTCAGATGAGGCTTCAGGTGGGACTCACACAGGGACATCTCACACCTGAGGCAGGTCTTCACTGCAGGAGTCTCCCCATCACCACAGGCGTCACAGAAGACAACTGCAGCCATCCTCTCTCCAACTCTGAGCTGCTCCACCAGGTTGGCGAGCGCCACGTTCCTCTTCAGCTGGGGTCGCTCAAGGAAGGCCGCTCGGCACTGCGGGCAGCTGAAGCTGCTCGCTGTCTCCCAGGCACCGTCCAGACACCGGAGGCAGAACGAGTGTCCGCAGCTCAGCGTGGAGGGGCAGTCAAACGTGCCCAGGCAGATGGGGCAGCTCAGCTCACTGTCGACACAATCACTGGGAGACGCGCTCGCCATGGCACATGGCTTCACTCGGACTCAGTCGCTCGCCGCGGCTCACAGAGGAGCTATCGCAGCAGCAGCTGCTCACACAGCGGAGACGAACAAGGAAATGAACTGACTTCACCTGCAGTTAAGTTATAAATACCTCGAGACACGCCCTGGAATGTTCCACACGGCGGCTGGGCTCACCTGTGTAGACGTGGCGTTACAGTCACGCACTGTGTAATAGCTAAAACGTATTTTTGTGTTTAGTTGTTCTCATGCACTTCCAATTAGCACGGTTGGCTACGTACGGTGTGGAAGAACTTCAACATACATAACTTTGACCGGTCTCAAGTGATATAATAGTTGTACAAACAAAACTCAGCAGCAGCAGCAACCCGGGACACAGCAATAATGGTTTGTCCCACAGGCTGATTGACCGGCTAGGTCAGGCTGTGTGCATTGCACAATGGAACCGCACCTTGTACAAACATTCTGATGTAAAGGTGAACTTGTTTTTTTCCATCTGTGTCTTTATCCAATTTTTTTCTTGCAAGGCCTGTTTGTTTAAGCTTCACAGTCTGTAATCGTCTTCCACCTTTATCAACTAATATTTAACTACTGGCTTCATGCGACCTCTGTTCATCTGTCAAATATATTTTAGTTTTTTTAATCCTACCACACCGTTTTATTCTGGGTGGACGGTGGTTTTATGTATGTTGAACTTCTTTCACAGCGTACATAGTCAACCATGCTAATCGGAGGTGTGTGGGTGAGTGAGTGGGTGAGTGTGTGGGTGAGTGGGTGTGTGTGGGTGAGTGGGTGAGTGTATGTTGAAATTATTTCGCAGCGTACGTAGCCACTCGTGCTAATCGAAGGTACGAGCGAGTGAGTGGGTGGTGGTGAAGATTGAGTGAGTGAGTGGAGTGGTTATTTGGTGAGAGGGGAAACAGATGGGCAGGAGGATGGCGTGAAGGGTGGGCGAGCGGGCGGTGAGGGAGGGCTGGAGGGAGGGTGGCTGGGAGGGCGTGCGGTTGAGTGGCTGGGTCCCTGGGTGGGTGGCCTCACGCATTACCACAGCGAACAGCCTCTGGCTAAACAAACATCGTCTTTCGTTTAAGCGCAATATCGGTATGACTATCACTGTATATTTTCCTAATATGCATTAAAAAAATCTTGCCCATCGTTTAAAATCATCATCACGTAAACAAGTCTTCATCACCTATTATTGTCAAATGTTGACATTTTAAATCCTGGACTCGCTGAGTTTGGCAGATTCTATAAAAAAATAAAAAAATAAATTTCACAAGGTAAGGCCCACTGAGCTACGTAGCTCTTTTTCCCAAAGGCGACCTGGCCACAAATGAAAGCCCAGCGAAGTGGCTTTTCCCGTGGACATTTTCTCAGCCAAATACTCTAAACGCGCGATGTGGATTCTAAATGTCGAGGGGAGAGCAGAGGGAGCGGAGAAAAATCCACAGGACCACGACGAGAGAGACATGCAAATTCCAAATATACAGCAGCAGGCATCAGGGTCGGGGTCAAACCCACGACCGCATGTATACCAGGCGAGGTAGTTAACATCTCCTAGCCACCGTGATGATGAGAGAGAGACATGCAGACTCCAAATATACAGCAGGCGTCAGGGTCGGGATGGAACCTACGAGCTCCTGTGTACCAGGCGAGGTAGTTAACATCTCCGAGACACCGGGATGATGATGAAAGAGAGACACGCAGACTACAAATATACAGTAGGCATCAATGCCGGGATCGAACCCACGAGCTCCTGTATACCGGGCGAGGTAGCTAACATGTCAGAGCCACCGCAGCTAGATGTAAAAAAAAATCGCAGAGCAGCCACGATGAACAAGCAAACGAACTGACTTCACCTGCAGTTAAATTATAAACACCACGAGACGCGCTCTGGAATGTTCCCTGCGGCAGCCCTGCTCACCTGTGTAGACGCGGCGTTACATTCACACACACAGTGTCAGGGTGTAAGAGTCGCAATTGATATATTTTGCAAAAACCCCACGGTAACCATGAACACGGTGATGGTTTTTCTCACAGACAAGTTACACCAGATAGGGTGAGGCTGGGTTTCTTTAGAGTAAACTGCACGTTGTAAATTCTTATTAAAGTTTTAAAGTTATACATCGGCTTTCGCAAAGCAATATTATCCGAATTTTTTTGTATTTTGGGTTAGATCACGTAAATATAAAAGTGTTGTTTAACCCGCCTCTACCTGACACAGCCAATGAATTACGGTTTGTCACTTAAACAAAACATTCAGATTAGTTACTATAGCACACCGGTTGTATGTTGGAAAGTTAACCTACAGCATTTACCTTTTGACAATTCTGGCTATTGCCTGATGAAGCTGGTTGTAATCACCAGCAATACGTCAAACTCGAATTGTCATCGTTGTGGATTTACTCTCCAATACACCACCGGTGTGCTGAAGTCGTAACTAATTGGCACTTTTTATTTACGTGACAAACCTTACTGATTGGCTGTGTCAGGTGGTGGCAGCTTTAACGATACATTTATAATCACGCAGTCTAATCCTAAAAATTATACTCGTCGCAGTCATTACCATTTATTTGTTCAACATCTGTGTTTTATAATTTTAAATTTTAAATTGTTTCAAATTTACAGCAACTTAATGTGTTCAATCTGTGCCTCGTGATCTCTGATGGTCATTTGTAAAATATTTTTTCTTGGGATGCGGGTTTAGTCCTGGTGGTTGGCGATCGGCTGGATGGGTGAGTCGGTGGGCAGGTAAAAAGGTTGAGCAGGTAAAAAGGTTGAGCAGGTGGGCGGGTGGGGAGATGGGTTGGTGTGTGAATTGATGGGCAGGTGATTGGATGGGCACCTATGCAGGTGTAATAAATCCGCTCCAGACGAGACCGTGTCTTTTCTTTATTCGTTCCTCATTCACAGCTCCCTCACATGCTGAGTTCCTCTTTTCCCGTTAGTCCGTTCCCGGAGCGTGGCGTCCGCTCGCTGCCTCGCTTCCCCACACCGCTGGTTGACGGTGTGTGTCGGAGACAGCCTCCGACCCGCCACGTGGTCGCTGGCGTGCCGGTGAAACAGACGTGGTTCCTCCTCAGCCCCTCTCCACACTGACCCGGAGCTGTCTCTCTCCACCCCTTATAACACCTGGCCCACGTGATACCATGCAGCCAATCATCAGCCTCGCCCCCTAGAACCTTCCAGATGTTGCTATGCAGCCACAGGCCACGCCCCTGGCTCGACGTCCCATTGGCTGCGGGCTGAGGCCGGCAGAGCCTATCACTATGGCCCAGTTACCCCCCAGGTGCATCTCTTCATATTACACAGGTATGAGATGAGTGTGGGCTGGCGGGGAGATGTGAGGGGGGGAGGTCTCTAGATGGCTGGGTGGGTCGTGGGTTAGGGAGTGGCAGATGACCGGGTGGGAGAGTGTTGGGTGCAAATGAGTGGGTGTTGGTTGTAACTTTTTCATCATGCTCTTAGGTTTTTTTCGGTAAAGTCACGTAGGTAAAAATAAATAATAAAAATAAAAAACAATAGAAATAAAATTAAAAATCACGACGTTTCGGAGGCAACACAAGTCTCCGTCATCAGGTGGGACCGTCACAGCCAGATTTACTGTATCAAGTGAGGAATTTTGCCTCGTCGTGATTTATAATTGTATTGCTATTATTATGTATATTATTTTATTATTATTTCAATATTTATTATTTATTTTTACCTACGTGACTTTACCGAAAAAAATAAACCTAAGAGTATGAATCCTTGCAGTCACGAAAGCTTAAAATCTAGAATTTTTCATCATGGTTATTATTATTTTTATCATCCACTTCATCATCATCCATCTACCTACTCACATGAATGGTTGCTTAGCCCTCAAGTTCAAGTTCATTTATTAGGTACAAGCCCTGTGAGCCATTCGGCTCTTGAATCGGGTGCAACCGCAAAAACAAAAAACAAAAACATGAACGAAAAACATCTTAAAGTGAATATGTGACTGAGTGCAAACAGAAAATCCAAGAAAAGACAGCAAAACATTGCAGAAAAAAACACCGTACACCAACGCTGTGTGCAAAAATCCCAGTGGGATGCAAGTCAAACAACAACAACAACCACAAGACAACTTAGATTAAGGCCATCAGTCTAACTCTGTACTACAACAAACAAACATGGCTAAACCAATACACTTTTCGAAATCACCAAAATAAAGCCATGAAAGCAATGAAAAAGCAATCATAGGAACTGTGACGGAATTTTCACAATAAATGGCATAAACAACATGTACTACCAAAACCCTGCAGCCATAGCTGGCTGCATGAGTCACTCCACAACAGCAGGAGCATCACCACTGCTTCAGCGAAAGATCTTCACTCCATAGTCCTCTGTAAACGACGCAAGTCTCGGTACTCCCCCGGTCAAACGGCCCCAGACGTCGCCGTCGCGGTTGTCGAGGTGGCAGGAGTCGAACTCTCCATGCCGCTACTCACGCTCCTCATGTGAGATCATCCGTCTGTTGTATATATTGTGGTGAAATGATCAATTAAATGTAAAAATTAATATATGATTTAAAATTTTATTTTGAAAAATTGTATTACGTCAAATATGTTAACATGTGTAATTAAGTGTTATTAACTGGAAATGTGTGTTAAGTGTAATTCATGTGTGTGTTCAAATTTTTTATTGGACGTGTATGTTATTGTGTATGTGATTGTGTGATTATATGTGAGTGAGTTGTGTTTGTGATTGAGTTAATTAAGTGTATGTGATTATGTTTGTGATTATGTTTTTGTGATTATGTGTGTGATTATTACGTATGTAATTGCGTGTTAGATTATTATGTATGTGATTATGTGCGTGTGATTATTATTGATTATTATTGACCTCCTGTCAGCGGGCGTTCGCCACTACACGTGGTAGCCTCAAGGTGCACATGGCCTGGCACAAGCGTCGTGGTAACGTCACCGCCACTTAGTGGCGAATGGCGGTTGCAAATTATCCTTAGCAAATGTTTAGAAAGCATCAAAAGCCAGATTTTCAAGATTATGTGATTAACAGACCAACCCACAGCTAATATCAAAATTACCTATTCATGCAGGCATATGGGTTCATACAATACATCCTTATTAAATGGTTAGAAGAACATCAATGATCGAATCTCACAATCACGTGGTTAAACCAAGCCAATAGGCAACACCTCGAAATGGCAATATTCGCACAGAATTCATACTCTTAGTTTTTTCGGTAAAGTCACGTAGGTAAAAAATGAAATTAAAATTAATAAAAATAAAATTCAAAAAATCACGACGTTTCGGAGGCAACACAAGTCTCCGTCATCAGGTGGGACCGTCACAGTCCGATTTGCTGTATCACTTGATACGATCAAACATAGAACAATTGTTAAGTTTTTTCGGTAAGGTCACGTAGGTAAAATAATAATAAAATAAAATAAAGTGATACAGTAAATTTAGCTGTGACGGTCCCACCTGATGACGGAGACTTGTGTTGCCTCTGAAACGTCGTGATTTTTATTATTTTATTTTTATTAATTTTAATTTCATTTTTTACCTACGTGACTTTACCGAAAAAACCTAAGAAATATGAATCCTTGCAGTCACGAAAGCTTCAAATCTAGAATTCGCACAGAATGCGTTCTCATCAAACGCGTGTCAAATAGTTCGAAACGTCAACGATCTGATCTCCCAATCAAGTGATTAAAATAAAACAATAGTCTATCTCATGGTAAGGCGACCATACACACTTCCCTTGTTATGGTGTGTGAGGCATGCAAGCCGAGATTCTTCTTGGCCCACAACCTCTACAAGGTACAGTTAAAATAGTGAGTGAGTGTAAAGTTAATACTCTTTGGTTCTTTATGTATGTGTAATATTGTAAATTACGGCGGGAGACCACTTGACGGGTAGCACACTTTATTAACACTGGTTCTTGCCACAATAACACGTGTGGTCACTACAGCTCACGCTACACGTTCCACCCGACACGTGTGGTCACTATAGCTCACGCTACACATTCCACCCGGCTACACACACACGGGCTCTCCAGCCCCGTAGCTTCCAGGGGAACCTACAGACCCACCCCAGCTGGGGTATGGGTCACGACCACTGGGTCTCGTGGCCCGGCCCTCACACGGACGTCCGGCCGCGGGTCCCAAGGTCCCGCCTCTGAGCCACACAGGGTCCTGGCCCTTGCAAGGACAGCGGGACTAGGGGTCTCAGGGCCCTATCTCTTCCTCCTTAGTCTTCCGTCTTCACTGGTCACCAACTCCCCGAGCGCCCGCGCGCATCGCCTTTTATAGTCCTCCGCTCCCGGGGAGACGGAGCCTATGCGGACCTCGATGTGAGCACCCACCCTAGTTGACCAATCACCACGCGCTGCCACACGATCCCTTTTCCCAGCTTGTGTCAGCGCACACAACCAATCACCACGCGCTGCCCCACGATCCCTACTGCCAGCGCGTATCACCCCTACATATGGATTCCTGCAGTCACGAAAGCTTCAAATCAAGATTTTTATTAAATTATTAAGTTATTAATAGATACAAATGTAAAAAAAATCGCTAAATCATTTTTTATTATCAATTTCCACTTTAATTCTAATGATCAAATAATTACAATTTAGTAATCATAATTTAATAATTATAATTATTACATTATAACTAAATTATTATTACTTGACGCTGACGCCAGTTGGTTCAGGGCACGGGGTCTGCAACCTGCAGCTCCGTAGCAGCGTGCGGCTCTTTGAGGGACGGCTGCTTCGTGAGACGTTTTTATTTATCAAGGACCACCACCAGCACCGTCTCTCGTACTCACACCACGTTTTTATTTATCAAGGACCACCACCAGCACCATCTCTCGTACCCCCACCACGTTCTTATTTATCAAGGACCAGCACCACCACCGTCTCTCGTACTCACACCACGTTCTTTTTTGTCAAGGACCACCACCACCGTCTCGTTCGCACATCACGTTTTTATTTATCAAGAACCACCACCACCACGGTCTCTCGTACTCACACCACGTTCTTATTTATCACGCACCACCACCGTCTCTCGTACTCACACTACGTTCTTATTTATCACGCACCACCACCAGCACCGTCTCTCGTACTCACACCACGTTTTTATTTATCAAGGACCACCACCAGCACCGTCTCTCGTACCCCCACCACGTTTTTATTTATCAAGGACCACCACCAGCACCGTCTCTCGTACCCCCACCACGTTCTTATTTATCAAGGACCACCACCAGCACCGTCTCTCGTACTCACACCACGTTGCATTGCGGCTCTTGAAATAATTATTTGTTTGGTTTCTATTTTACTTACCGAAATATAAAAAATAAGAAAAAATGTCTCTCCTTGTTTTGGTTTCTGAACCCCCTGGTTTAGGGGAATCGTTTTTTTGTAAACTTTGAATGCGAACTGACAGCTGTGTGGTTTGCTGGGCAAAACGCACAGCCTCACCCGAGCCGGATGTTTTTTTGTTTACGTGACAAACCTTACTCATTGGTTGTGTTGGGTGGTGGCGAGTTTAACGACACTTTTATATTAATGCGATCTAACTCAAAAACATGTTTAATGAATAATATTGGTCGTGAAAGCCTACTTATAATTTTAAAGCTTTAATAAAAATTTACACGGTGAGGTTTACAGTGAAAAACACAGCCTCACCCAAGCGGGTGTAACCAGTTTATAGGACAAATCATCACTGTTCTCATGGTTACCGTGGGGTTTTTGTAAAATATTTAAATTGCGACTCTTTAACCTTGACACTGTGTGTGAATGTGACGCCACGTCTACACAGGTGAGTACGGGCTACCGCGTGCAACATTCCAGGGCGCGTCTCGTGGTGTTAATAATTTAGCTGCAGGTGAAGTCAGCTCGTTTCCTTGTTCGTTGTCGCTGCTCTGTCATTATTTTAAATCTCGCTGCGGTGGCTGAAAGATGTTAACTACCTCGCCTGGTATACAGGAGGTCGTCGGTTCAATCCCGGCCCTGACGCCTGTACATGTATTTGTCTCTCTCCCCGTAGTCGCGTGAATTTGTCTCCGGGTTCTCCAATTTTTCCCTTCACACTTAGAAAAGTGCGTTTAGAGTGTTTGGCTGCTAGAAATGTCCACGTAATAAGCCACGTCTGTGAGCTATCAATTGTGGCCAGGTCGCTTCTGAAAAGAGCTATGAACCTCAGTGGGTCCTACCTGGTCAAAATTTTTTTTTTTTATATAGAATCGTCTAAACTCAGCGATTCCAGGATGTAAATCTTAACATTAACAATAGGTGATGAATATATATTGTTTAGGTTATTAAGATTTAAATCCTCGATTTTTTTACGCATAATAGGAAAATGGACGGTGAAAGTCATACAGATAATAAGCTTAAATGAACCACGATGTTTGTTGAGCCAGGGGCTGTTTGCTGTGGAAATGCGTGAGGCCACCCACCCAGTGACCCAACCACTCAACCGCACGCCCCTCCCAGCCACCCTTCCTCCAGCCCTCCCTCACCGCCTGCTCGTCCACCCTTCACGCCATCCTCCTGCTCATCTGTCTCCCCTCTCACCAAATAACCCCCCACTTACTCACTCAAACTCCACCACCCACTCACTCGCACCTTAGATTAGTACGAGTGGCTACGTACGCTGCGAGATATGTTCAACATACACACTCACCCACACACTAAACCAAACACCCACCTACACACTTACCCACACACCCTCCATTAGCACGGTTGACTACGTACGGTGAAAAAGAAGTTCAACATACATACAACCACCATCCACTCGGCATAATACGGTGTAGTCAGAATAAAAAAAACGAAACAATTATTGACAGATGAACAGAGGGTGCATGAAGCCAGTAGTTAAAATATTAGTTGATAAAGGTGGAAGACGATTACAGACTGCGAACTTTAAAAAGGCCTTGCAAGAAAAAAATGGATAAAGACACACATGGAAAAAAACAAGTTCACCTTTACATCAGAATGTTTGTACAAGGTGCGGTTCCATTGTGCAATGCACACAGCCTGACCCTTGCCCATCAATCAGCCTTGGGACAAACCATTATCGCTGTGTCCCGGGTGGCTGCTGCTGGGTTTTGTTTGTACAAATATTTTATCACTTGAGACCGGTCAAAGCTATGTATGTTTGTTGGACTTCTTCCACACCGTACGTAGCCAACCGTGATAATTGGAAGTGCAGGGGAAGGACAACAAACTAAACACAAAAGTCAGGTTTAGCTATTACACAGTGCGTCACTGTAACGCCACGTCTACACAGGTGAGCCCAGCCGCCGTGTGGAACATTCCAGGGCGTGTCTCGAGGTATTTATAACTTAACTGGAGGTGAAGTCAGTTCATTTCCTTGTTCGTCTCCACTGTGTGAGCTGCTGCTGCTGCGATAGCTCCTCTGTGAGCCGTGGCGAGCGACTGAGTCCGAGTGAAGCCATAGGCCATGGCGAGTGCGTCTCCCAGTGATTGTGTCGACAGTGAGCTGAGCTGCCCCATCTGCCTGCGCACGTTTGACTGCCCCTCCACGCTGAGCTGCGGACACTCGTTCTGCCTCCGGTGTCTGGACGGTGCCTGGGAGAGAGCGAGCAGCTTCAGCTGCCCGCAGTGCCGAGCGGCCTTCCCTGAGCGACCCCAGCTGAAGAGGAACGTGGCGCTCGCCAACCTGGTGGAGCAGCTCAGAGTTGGAGAGAGGATGGCTGCAGTTGTCTTCTGTGACGCCTGTGGTGATGGGGAGACTCCTGCAGTGAAGACCTGCCTCAGGTGTGAGATGTCCCTTTGTGAGTCCCACCTAAAGCCTCATCTAATAAACCCCAAGTTGAAGGACCACGTCCTGGTGGCTCCCATTGTCAGCTTGGAGGAAAGAAGATGCAAGAAGCACAAAGAGGAGCTCAAATTCTACTGCAAGCAGGACGCGAGCCTGGTGTGCATGACCTGTACCATTATCGGAGAACATAGAGGGCATAATGCCGTCACACTGGAGGATGAGCATGAGACACAGAAGGTGAGTACCTCAGTGTGTTAGAATGGGATCGCTTCAGTTCAAGGTAGCCATTCGGTTTTGGCAGGGAAAGGAAGGGACAGGAGTTTGAGTGCAGGGAGGAGGAGGGTGGGTCGAGGCTTTTTGAGTGAGCCGTTGCTCGTGAAGTGAAGAGCCATTGTGTTGAACGATCATGTCCCTGTCCCCTGCTGTGGCTTCTACAACACCTGGACACGAGCTGACAAATTCGCAACTTCTACATCGCATTAAAGAAAACATGAAGTTATTATTCTCTCTTCATTGTGCCTTCTTGCTTACATATTGTTCAGTCAGTCCAGGCTGACTTCCGTGGCACTCTTCTGGTGGGCAATTCTAGAGCTGTCACTGTGGAGGGCTCTGTGTGGAGTGGGGCTGAGAGGGAGCCGCTCAAGGAGTGGAGTCCCCTCTGGTGACTTCGTCTCTTACAGAGTAGAGTCGGAGAAGAGACGCGAGCGGTGGATGAGAAGAGGAAGAAAGCGGAGGCATCTGTGGGACAGATGAAGGCCACTCGCAAAGACGTGCAGGTATGACCTGTGGGCTCTGTAATCTCGTGGCCTCCACCCTGCGTAAAGTCTGTGACTCTCTCTATGAGGACAACTCCGTAGATTCAAGTGAGCCTTCAGTATCATTGGAAATAGCAATACATTATTTATATTGCTGCTTGAATGTGGATTTAAAAATGCAACGTTTATAACACACGTTTATTTTTAGTACCACTGCAAAGCTGTATACGGGATAACTCGAATGACTTTTATGGGTTTGATAAAATAAAAGTGCATTGGAGTAAAAACTAACACTTAAAAGTAGTAAAGATTGTGATAAAATTTCATAGAAAATCTTAGCTCTTTAATTCTAGAACACAAGAGTTGACTTGAAGATATATGACAGGGAACGCAGGGAAAACTGTTTCATCACACACCCAAGTATACAATAGACAATTCATACGTAATGGAATGTTAAAACTTGTTTTACTTGCATTTCAGTTTGCATTCATTGTGATGTATTAATGACTGAATCTTGGTGTTGTGCATATAAGGCAGGGGTGGGGAACGTCCGGCCCGCGGGCCGCATAAAACTCGCGAAATCATTTGGCAGTTCCAGCCATCACATTAGGGGTGAGTTAATTAAATGTTTTGACCAAATATAACGGGATAATCTTTTAAGTTTATACTTTTGCATGGGCGGCGAATGATGTTATAAATGTCCAATGGCCCTTGGCAGAAAAAATGTTCCCCACTCCTGGTATAAGGCAACCGATATTGATGCAATTGCGTATACTTTTAACATTTCTGCAAGGAATGGGTTTGAGCCTATTTGTTATCAACTGCATGGATTTACATTCTAACTAAATATATGACCTAGAATAGGGCATATCCTCATATAGAGAACTGGACGCCTTTGACCAGTGTTGCTTGCGACGGAGACTTCACATTCACTCTGCGAATGTATCTCAAATACCGGAGTCCATCGATGAACAGCATGACAGTTGCTGTTTGAAGCAGTCACAGCCAGAAGGATCTGGCTCTGTGGACACATTGCAGGGCTGACGCATTGGATGATTCCACCAGAGCACTGTGTGCAATCATTGATGGCCTTACTCAGGATTGGAGGTGGCCCAGGGGCAGGCCGAGGCTGACCTGAACGCGCACGATTGAGGCCGATCTCAGGCATTGTAATCTAGGCGGCCTGCACTCCGCATGGTGTGTAACCCAGGACAGAGTTGCCTGGCAATGTGTCATGAGCATTGCTACACTCCGGCCTGCTAAAAAATGATTTTTATCCTCCATCAAGTCACCTTGTGATGCTAATAATAATTTACACCAGGTTAACACTTAGGCTTTTGCGACTATTATTATCCAAATTAGAGTTTTTTTTTTAAGTTAGATCGTGACAATATGAATGTGTCATTAAACCCACCACCACCCAACACAGCCAATTTGTAAGGTTTGTCACAAAAACAAAACATGACAATTAGATATTACTAGTTCAGCAAACCGGTGTGTTGGAGAGGAAACCCACAACATTTACAATTTGAGTATGACATTTCACCGGTAATTGCAACCAGCTTCATCAGGCCACAGCCAGAATTGTTCTTAAAAAAATAAATAAATGTGATGTCATCACTTGTGAGCCAATCAGGTTCGGAGACCAGGGGATGGGGGAGGGGTTCGTGTATTTATATAAATTGCAATTGATATCTACTATTGGTTGGGTTGTTCACAGTTAATCAACACACAAGATATATATCATGTATGTACATTGTGCATTTGTAGTTTCAATGATTCGGAGACAAGGTTCGTAGGAGGCACCTTTTGTTTATCATCTTCTACAGTTTTGTCCATACACTCTCCACAGTTGCTTAGCCTAGCCTGTATACAACACTAACGGTCAAACACTGACCATGCCGACTGAGCCAACAACTTTTAGCAGCGCAATATCTAGTGAAGACGGCAGTGATGACGGCAACGAATTGACAGCAACAACGAGACAAGTCCACTCCCAGAACCGGCAGCCCCGAGACCCCACTCTCGGCTCCTTTTATGCTCCCAGAGCGGCCTGGCTCCGCCCTGACCGCACCTCCCTTCTCAAACCTGCTAGCAGGTTCCAGGGGCGTCCAGATGGGGTCCTCCATGACCCTTGCCGGAGTTCTTTCTCTCTGCCAACACACCGTGCACACCCTCATCGGCGTGTGTACTGTTTGTCCACCTCAGTTTCCGCCGCTGTCCACCAGCCGGCACTATTACACTATACATGTATTAAAAAGAACTCTTATGGATAAATTATACCCTTTGTTAAACCAGTGTAACATTGAGGCCTTGCCACAACCTTCATGCTAGCAGATTGCTTAACAATACATTACCATGCTGGTCAATGTGGGTTGGTGAAAACAGCTCAGCACCCATTCATACATGACTCACCACACAGTTTGATGACCACCACACCACCACTGCCCTACCTGGTGAACATCATCATGACGATCCATGGGCAGATAGCCCGGAGTAGGCGTCTACTGCCAATATCGTCATTGGTTTCCACTTTCCTCTCTCTATCTTGTCAATATGCTGTAGTAGTGCCACATCTTCCTGGTACCAATCTTTAATGTCAATCCATTCTCTGTGAGGTCTAACTCTCTTTCCGGTTCCTTCCATATTTCTGAACAACAACATAGTTTTCATTTGCTTGTTGTTTTCCATACTACATATGTGTAGTGCCAGTTTCCTTATCATTGCTGCATCATCAGGTCTTCTTCTGTGTGCCATATTTTCTTACTTCTACGTTGGTCACTCTTTGGGTTCAGCTTAGATGCAGTATCCTTCTATAGCAATACATTTCGAGTACCAATATCTTATGTCTGTCAGTATTTGTTAATGTCCAAGTCTCGCAAGCATACAAAGCTGTACTGAACACACATGTTCTTATGATGTTCAGTTTGTTCTTGTAGCTGATTTGCTTGCTTCTCCAGATGTTATTAAATCCTGCCATTAATCATTTTGCCTTTGCGATTCTCGCTCTTTTTGCGTCTTTAGTGTAGTCATTGTCCCATGTCAATAGATGTCCCAAGGAATACAAGTTCCTTTACATTCACAATCTTGCTTCTTTGTATTATTGCTTCTTTCTCAATGTATCCCTTCAGAACACCATTGTCTTTGCCTTTTCTTTTCCACGTTAATCCTCAGTCTTGCATCCTTTCCTAACTTATTGAGCGTATGAACACTTTGCTGCAGGACTATGAGTCTTATTTTCCATTAGATCTATGTCGTCCACGAATCTTTATTCTGTCTCCTTGCATATATATATCCCGTGCTATTGTCCTGAATGGCATCTATCACTCTTTCGAAGTGTAGTGTCATAGGTCTCTTCTTCCTTCTTGTTGGAGGCTTGTGTGTGTGTGCGGGTGGCGTGCGTCGCACACACTCAGTCAGAGACGGGGTAGTCGCAGGAGGCACCATCCTCCCCTTTTATTGGTGTTGTGTGCACGCCACCAACTCTGGCTCCCACTCTCACGACCATGCTGCCGCACGACCCGGCCCAGACACGACCCTGCCGCATTGCACCGATGGCGTCGATCGAGACAGCAAACTACTGTCCGGCCGCGCAATGCCCAGGTGAAGGCGGTAGCGACGACGAAGAGACGAGTCCACTCCCAGAACCGGCAGCCTGGAGCTCTCGCTCTCTGCTGCTTATATTCCCCTCAGCGCGGCTTGGCTCCGCCCTAGCCACGCCTCCCTTCTCGAACCCACCAGAGGGTTCTTGGGGCTTCCCCACGAGGTCTACCGTGACCCTTGCCCCAGTTCCTCCACCCTACCAGCACACACGCATATGTAGGACTCGTACTCGGCTGTCTTTTTGTTCTCTTTATTTTCCGCTTAAGAGTCCACCTCCGCCGCGCCACCGCTCTGCGTCTCTCCGTGCCCTCACTCCGCTCCGCGTCGCTCCGTGCCCTCACTCCGCTCCGCGTCGCTCCGTGCCCTCACGTCTCTCCGCGTCTCTCTCTCGCCGCGCCGCGTCTCCTCTGCGTCTCTCTCTCGCCGCGCCGCGTCTCCTCCGCGTCTCTCTCTCTCGCTAGGTCTGTCGACTCTACTGCTATTCTACACTGCATCCTTCAGATGCATGGCTACCCCTGTTCGCACACTGCGTTCTCGCTATCACTGTCTCTCTATCTCCACTCCGTCTGTCGCTGCTAACCCACTCTTTCTCTGCTCTACTACCGTCACCGCCTGCTCTGCGATTCCCCGGGCACCGTTGCTGCAGCTCCATCCAAGACGCCGACCAGAAGACCCCCTCTCGCTGTCGCGTTGTGGTTTATATCCCCATACCAATTAATCCCCATTAATTATCTCAACCCCCCGCTTATTACTCGCCCCCTGGCCCCCGGTCTCACGTGACCTTGTTTTTGCCGCCAGCGCGATGCCAGGTAATACCCAATTACCCTCTTAGCCAATCTCTGGCCTGTGTCCCCCCGGCTACCCCGAACACCTGTCTCAACACTTAACTACCCCCTCACCTAATCCCACAACAACAACCCTGTCCTCACATACCCCCCACTGTACTCTGCTCGCTCGCATAGCAACAGTGGAAGAGAATGTGTGGCGCGCTATAACTCAAGTCCTACACATATATGTTCAATGGCGTGTGTGCTAACGGCCCACCTACAGTTGCAGCTGCTGTACAAGAGTCAGCACTATGTCACTCTACTATTAGAGGTAAAGGGGATATAGCAACACCAGTTACGTCAACAGGAATACCAGCAAAACTATTAGCTGGAAGCTGATCTGCTCATTCAGTCTCTAAAATCCTGTTGAAAATAACTGCAACATTGACTTGCAATATAAAGCCAAACACGAAGCCACAAATATATTCCAATCGAAACGAATTGTCTGGGATGAAGCACACACGTATGCCAGGCTGTTGATAGCTTATTGGGTTATCGAACAGTTAAATGTAAACAATTTGGAGGCAAGTCCTACTGGTTACTTTACGTGGATCACGGCCTCTTGTATAAAGAAGCATCGTTTCTGGGGAGAATTACAGGTGCTGAAGCTGAAACAGAATTTGCGAGCTCTGGAAAGTGAAACGGAACTTGTGGAATAGCTCCTGGACGTTGTTGATGGAAAAACAGACGATACAGCAACATTACCCTCACACTGCTATCCAGAAAGTCAAGATACATTTGTGCAACTATACGGTGACATTTACTTTTCTACGATTACTCCCGAACAGCTTAAATGAAGCGCAATACTGAATGTTACAAATGCAGACTTTTTTTATCTCAACAATGGAGCTGAGTGCTTTTCTAGTGCGTGGATACTATTGCGAGTGATGATACTGCTGATCAACTTGCAATCCCGGAAGAATTGTTAAAGTCTTACTCCAACCGGAATGCCTCCTCATCAACTAAAACTTAAAGTAGGAGCCGTTATCATGCGCCTTAGAAACCTAATGTCATTGTGAGGACTACTTAATGGTACAAGACTTACTCTTACTCAAATACAAACTTACATAATCGTAGCAAAAATGATCGGTGGAGCAACCTCCGACAGGGTACTTATTCTATTAGATATTAATTTAACATTCAGTTTCATATGCTAACAATTCCCCATACGATTGGCTTTTTTATTTACAATCAATAAGTCACAATTTCCCATAAATATGCTAAATTCCTATTGATATGCAAATTCTTTTGTCAAAGCGCCCTTTCCCCCCCTTCCAACCCAGCTTATATATATGTTCCAAGCACGTGTGCTGTTTCATTCAGACGCTGTCGCCTCGACAGACCTGGTTTTCACCTGAGGACGGCTGCTTGCGTTGTGGCCGAAACGTCGTGAGAATTATTTTATTGTTTTATTTTTATTATTTTATTACTTCCCTTCTACGTGACTTTACCGAAAGAACCAAGAAGATGAATCCCTGCAGTCACGAAAGCTTTAAATCGAAATGTGCTTATCTGTTTTGGTAAATAATTTACAGATCCTCACCAATACACTTTTGGACGAAGGTTCCACAACATCGCGTTGATCATTGAGGCTAGTTGGCCATACTTAGTTGCGTGGGTCAGTGCAGGTTTGTGAAGCTAGAGTCCAGCACTGGTTCATATCTCAATCATTACGCAGCCCTCTAATCGTGTTTGAGGCTGGGGAGGGAGCCCAGCCTAGGCTGAGGCCAGGACACTCCAATAAGTTCAATGTGTTTATTTAATGGGGTAGTATCAGCAGCGTGGAAGGACGCGTCGCAAAACCTAGTTTTAACATATGGTAATTTTAGAGAGAACAGGGAGGTAGTTTATTGAGGTTTCGACTGGAAATTTGTAGAGTTAGGAGGTCCTTACATACTTGGTGGATTTGTTTATAAGGAATCTTAGGATGAAGACAGCCCAGTGGTGGTCTCTAAACAAATCCAGGGGGGATAAATTGGAGGTGATACAGATGTTGCAATAATGTGTTGATATGGAGGCATCAAGGTCAAAGTGGGCGGCCAGGTGGTATAATGGAACAAGAGGCGAGGCAGTCGATGATTTCACACGAGTCAAAGATGGGGAGGATGGCGGCTTGGACTATATGAAGATGGAGCCGAGGTGAGACAATGTGTTTATTTATATAGAAGATTTTGTTTATTAAACGATATGATCAAATTGAAGGGCAAGATAGCACCTAAATACCTAAAGTTAACGACCTGTTCAATGGGATGTGAGTCTAAAGACATAACGTGAAGGCAGGGAAAAATAGGTTTGGAGTAACCGGAAAACAATGTGGCTTTTGTCTTAACAGCATGGAATATTAATTTATATAATCCACTGCATGCCCCTTGAAGGATTCCATGGTCCAGACCAAGGCTCGCATCTCAGGCGAGTTCACCCGCATGAGGGCGACGCTGGATGAAGACGAAAGGGCAGCTCTGGATCGCGTGGACGTGAAGGGGCGCGAGCTGCTGTCCCGGATCGAGGAGAACATCGCTCATTACAAGCACGAGATCAGCGAGCTGCAGGCAGCAGCCACGCGCCTGCGCGCTCTGCAGGAGGAGAGGGACTCACTCACGTTCCTGCAGGTAGAGCGCTCACGGAGCCAGGGCGAGTGCCCCAGTTCGCGTGTTCATTGTATTTGTAAACGTGGCAGATGCGTTGCAACACAAAACACAAGATAACGCCACTTCCATGGTCAAGACAGCATATAGCCCATGGGTTCTGAAAGTAAATGTAGAGTCAAGTTCACCAACTTGGATTTGTATATTGTAATAAAAATATAAACTAGCGCTGAATTTCAAAATAATAATAAAACTATTAACACACAAATTCCTCGAGTTAATTGGTTGGTAATATATGCAGACATTGGCATTACAAAGTGTAACCGCATCATCCTGTAATGTACATCAGATTGAGGCCACTTGACACTACATTTACATTTTTCATTTTACCAAATGTATACCAACCATTAGTAATGCTGAACACGGAAGGTCTTTTAACATCAGGAAAGCCAGAAGCAGTTATATTTCAGCATTGACTGCTGATGAGTCTTTGAAAGTTTAAACAAATCCCGAGATTGCTTGCCTCAACAAATGTTCACCCTGCTAAATTATGGACTTTGGCAACGTAACGCTCTGGTTGTAATTCACCCTCGCAGTGGATCATTATTTTGAATGTTGGTTCACAATCACTGCAACTCGATGTCAAGTGCCACGGACACCTTGCCATAATATCGGACACCAAGTGGCAACAATTTTAGAGGCCACACCTTGCTGATAAGAATAATTGAGTCATAACGAGTCCATGGCTTTGTCTTGATTACAACCAACAACACTGGGATATGCAAATGGTTTAGCGCAGCCCAGCTCATCGCGTCTACCAATCACCGTGTGGTTAACGTGGCTGGAGGTGAACTGACTCGCGCCCCCTGCCCTGTGTCTGACTTCTGCAGGTTCACCTGAAAGAGACATATCGGTATGGACTCATTAACTCGCACAAATAAACACACGGAGTGACGCCTTGTGTGGAATATGGGCCGTGTGATGATAATGTGTGATGATGATGATGTATGATGATCATGCTGTGTGATGATGTTGTGTTATGTTGTGTGATGATGTGTGGCATGATGCTGTGTGAAATGATGCTGTGTAAGACAAGGGTTGTGTGCTGTGATGCTGTGCGCAATGTTGCCGTGTGTGATGATGCCGTGCGTGATGATACTGTGAATGATGATGCTGTGCGTGATGATGCTGTGTAAGACACGGGCTGTTTGTGTCACTGCTGGTTCTGGTCTCACAGGAGAGACGCTCAAAAGGGAGCTCCACCCTCATTTTCCGACGAAGAAGACATCGCCACGATCAGCGCCCTGCAGGGAGCTGTGGTCAACCTGCTGGCATTCATGTGTGAGTTCCACGGACTCTTCAGAAGTGTGCATGTGTGTTATTGTACATGTAATTGTGTCTTCTGTGTATGTTGCGGAGCGGTGGCATAGGGGTTAGCATGCTACAATATGAACCTAGCGACACAAATTCCATTCCCGTTCACAGCCAACACCAGTGACAATTTTCTGAACCGGTCATGAGCCTCCCCTAGGTCGACTCAGCATCAAATGACTACCTGGTGTAGTGTGTAAAAACTGCCACTTGGGAGACAAAGGCGGCCTTACGTGGTGCTGGCCACCCACCCCCTCATGTTCCATACCGGCCTTGAAGTGTCACTCGCTAACAATTCTTGCCCCACAGCCTGTTTGGGCTATATGGAGGGTCTTGTAATTGTGTCTGTTTGTATGCGTATGTGTAGATGAGCGAGAGTGAGTACGGATGTGCAATGATGATGGGATGCTCTGTGCACTGAGCTACAAACATGGTCACCTACACGTGACTCACGGCCATGGCTATCATCAATGGTGAGTGGATTCAGAACCAATTCTGAGCCTCTCCCAGATGAACCCTTGGCTTAAACGAGTACTGGGTACGTCCTGTAACCATCAGCACTGCGGACACAAAGGCGGCCTGCAGAATTCATATGGTGAAATGGCTTTTATAACTAAATCAATATAAATTTAAATAATGTTGTGGCTTGGCTCTCCAACACACCGGCGTGCTGTACTAGTGACGAATTGGCATGTTCTGTTTATGTGACAACCCTTACTAGTTGTCTGTGTCGGGTGGTGGCAGGTTTAACGACACATTTATATATTTACGCGATCTAACCCCAAAAATACCTCTTATGGATTATATAAACTTAGGGTTGATTGGTAATGCCCAAGGATCATACATCCAGACTAAGACACGTTTGAAGATTTATAGGCTTCATGTCAACAGCCTGATGTTCAGAGAGTCAAACAAAGGCATTTTTAGGATTCTTAGGTTCCCCAGTTAATGTCTGAGGCTCACAGAGCGAGATTAAGGCATAATATTGGTCGACCTTGTCTATCACTACACTGCACGTGCAAACATCAACTTTATGACTGTAATGTATTCATTAGACAATAAGATATAGCACACACACGAGTGTATTTCACTATTACATAAGCTCCATTGATATTACACGTGTGTATTATCCAGTGAAGATGCTGTTGGCCAGAGTAACCATTGTAGCAGATGAAACTACGAGTATACGTCTTCTCTGTAATGGATGTCATCATCAGACTCGAGCCAGACTACATCACTGTAGTGATGCCTAGGATTCATTGTTAATGATGTAGGCTCATATCCATACTAAGGCAGCCTAAGGATTCTCATTTTTCATTCATAATGCTTGAGGCTGCTATATCCCTACTAAGGCATCTAAAGCATTATTGGGGTTCAATGCTAATACCTGAGGCTCACAGAGCCAGACTGGGCTATCGCTGTGGCTGACCACGTGTATCACTGTGCAAACAGATACATTACTATTGCCCATGTATTGCAATACCTCTACGCCGTAGAGGTATTGCAATACATGGGCAGACTCAGTCTACGCTCACATACAGCACACACACGAGTGTAAAGGAGTATTACATGAGCTCTATTAACCCTACACGTGTGTATAATTCAATGAGGATGCTATTGCTATTCTGCGTGTGAGTGTTTTACACAGAGACACTATGGCTGATATTCCTAGGATTCTTTATTAGTGCTTGAGGCAGCGTGATACAGACTCAGACACAGTTAGGATTCTTAGGGTTCCGTGTTAAAGTCTGAAGCTCTCAGCATCAATGGCACTGAGTCTTTGACACACACAAGCTAAGGCTGATATTATTAGGATTCATTACACTGTGTAGTAAAAAAATGTTCCTGGGTAGTAAGTGTTATTTTCTAATTGCTGATGCCTCAAAAGTACACAAACTGGCTATTACTCACCACAAACTTTGCTTTTGTGACCAAGACAGTGATATTTTGAAATTTACACATTTTCAATGGGAATTCCAGATAGATTCAGTGCTGAGTAGTAACTTGTAGTAACTTCTAGAACATTCAAGAACTTTCCAGTAATAAAAAAGTAGTATAAATACAGGGGCCTTAAGCCCACCAGTTCAGTTTACAGTGGTACCTCGGTATGCGTCGTTAATTCGTTCCAGAAGGTAGGACTTATACCGAAAATGACGTATACCAAACGAATTTTTCCTATAAAAAATAAATGGAAAGGAAAGAATCCGTTCCAGAGTATAAGAAATTATATTTAATATGGCATAATATACATTAATGGGGTTGTATAAAATTGTAATTAGACTTAACGTATTACTAAAATGCATACATAAATTAAAATAAATGCACACACGAGTGTACATCACTACACCATCACACACACACACACGAGTGTACATCACTACACTATCACACACACACACAAGTGTACATCACTACACCATCACACACACACACGAGTGTACATCACTACACTATCACACACACACACAAGTGTACATCACTACACTATCACACACACACACGAGTGTACATCACTACACTATCACACACACGAGTGTACATCACTACACTATCACACACACACACAAGTGTACATCACTACACCATCACACACACGAGTGTACATCACTACACTATCACACACACGAGTGTACATCACTACACTATCACACACACACACAAGTGTACATCACTACACCATCACACACACGAGTGTGCATCACTACACTAACACACACACGAGTGTACATCACTACACTAACACACACACGAGTGTACATCACTACACTATCACACACACACACACACGAGTGTACATCACTACACCATCACACACACACGAGTGTACATCACTACACTATCACACACACACACGAGTGTACATCACTACACCATCACACACACACGAGTGTACATCACTACACTATCACACACACACACGAGTGTACATCACTACACTATCACACACACACACGAGTGTACATCACTACACTAACACACACACGAGTGTACATCACTACACTATCACACACACACGAGTGTACATCACTACACTATCTCACACACACGAGTGTACATCACTACACTATCACACACACACACGAGTGTACATCACTACACTATCACACACACACCTCGTGTGCCGTGTCGGCCTTCACAGGTGCTCACCAACACCACTTGCCCCTACAGCCTGTGAAAGGTGACACACGGGAGATGTTTGTGTTTGTTGTACACACACAGAGACGCTGCGGCGGTGTTGATATCCACGCCGCTGCTGCTGTGATCCACTGCCTCCCACGGGCACTACCGCACAGTGGGGCTGAACGATTAATCGATTTCAAATCGAAGTCGCAATTTGAAACAATGCGATTAGCAAATCGCAAAGGCTGAGATTTTTGAAAAGTCCTATTACTTTCTTATTGGAATGTTTTATTTTTTATTATTTGAACTTTATTGATTTAACTTAACAATTAATTCTAGATTTGAAGCTTTCGTGACTGCAAGGATTCATACTCTTAGGTTGTTTCGGTAAAGTCACGTAGGTAAAAATAAATAAATAAAATAATAATAAATGAAAATAACTCAATTAAATCACGACGTTTCGAAGGCAACACAAGTCTCCTTCTTCACGTGGGACCGTCACAGCTAAATTTACTGTATCACTTATTATTGTATTATTATTATTTTACCTACGTGACTTTACCGAAAAAACTTAACAATTGTTCTATGTTTCATCGTTCTATTTCAATTAAAATTTTTAACAAATACATGTTGAAAGCAATTAATATCTTTTAAGTTTTCAGCCTTGCATTAGAATACATAGAGCAGTTCACATTTTGATGGTATCATCACATGTTTTACATCTATTACACAGTGAATATTGAACTGAAGCTCGACTTTAAAAAATGTAGATGGCGGGGCAGACAAACGCACCGCTGTACTGTACTTCTGTGCTCTCGCCAGCCGCGCCGCCTGCCTTCACCAACACGCGGTGACCGGCGTGGTGAAGTATGGTCAAATATCCCCCGCGAACCCCACGGTGTAGGGAGGCCCTCATCCAGCAGTGGATTAACAAAGTGCCCGTTACATGTCATGACACCGACAGCTACGCATTACAACGTTGTATAACAATGCTCATTATGAATTGCTCTATTGTAGTGTACGTGCGTGTTAGTGCACGAGTGCTGATGTTATAGTGGTGCTGTTGTTAACACGGCTACTGTGATTATCGTTACTGCAGACGGACGTTCACCGACTCGGGACCCAAACTCGGCCAACAACTACCTCCAGATTTCCTCGGACCTCAGGACGGTGACGCGGACCGCTGTCTCCCAGGGTCGCCCGCATCACCCGCACCGCTTTGATCGCTATGCACAAGCCCTGTGCTCCGAGAGCTTCTCGTCGGGTCAGCACTACTGGGAGGTGGACGTGGGGGGTGCGGGGTACTGTCAGGTTGGAGTCGCGTACGGGACGATCGCACGGAAAGGGAGTGGTGAAGAGTGCGAGCTGGGAGAAAACGACTCATCCTGGGTTTTATATGAAGACAACAACAGCTGCGACGTGTGTCATGGTGGTGTCTGGACCTCAGTGCCGGTGAGGGATCCTCCCCGGAGAGTCGGGTGTCACCTGCACTGGGAGGCGGGGCTGCTGTCGTTTTACCGCGCCGACTCCATGGAGCTGCTGCACTCCGTCCACCACTCGTTTAGTCAACCGCTCTACCCCGCACTGTATGTGGGTGATGATGATGGTGACTCAGTGAGGATTCTGGATCTGAGTCGTGCGTCCTGAGAGCACGGAGTGTGAGCAGCGCACAACGCACAGACTCACGCACACAAAGACACAGATCCCCCGTGTAGCCGTCACAGACTGCTGGGGCAAGTGCTGTTAGCGAGCACCTATGGGGCCGTCCATGAATGAAGTCACGCACTTGGGGGGGGGGGGGTGAGAAATGTGACGTCACGTCAAAATGCGCAACTTTAAATAAATATAGACAACACGTTCTACTTAGTTAAATAGACTTTTAATAAATGTTTTATCCTACAACATCAGAGTGCAGCGCCACATTAAATATGCACTACAATGACAATAGCTTAAAGCTAATTGACGCATTTTTTTGGGGGGGGGGGGGCAGAGCTTTGTGACGTCATATTTGAGGGGGGGGGTCTGACTTGTGACGCCGTGTGACGAAGGGGGGGGGGGTCAAAAATCGCGTGACGTCATTTATGGACGGCCCCTATGAAGGCCGGCACAGCACACTAGGGGGTAAGTGGCCAACACCACGCCCAGCCGCCTTTGTCTCCCCAGTGATGATGTTTACACACCGTACCAGGAACTCTTTTTTTCAGGCTGAGTCGACCTAGGGGAGGATCATGACCGGTTTACCAACACCATTGATAGCGATTATATGAATTAGTCATGGGTCTCCCCTAGGTCGACTCAGCCTCAAATGACTACCTGGTGCGATGAATAAACATTACCCCTGGGGATACAAAGGCGGGTCTCTGCCAGGCTGGCCTTCATAGGTGAAACTCACTAACAGCACTTAACTCAACATTATTTTAAAGCAATACGGGGATCTTTGTTTTCGGGTAAGTGGTTTGGTGTGTATGCCTTTGTGTGTCTTTGTTATTGTTTTTGTGTCTTTGTTACTGTGTCTGTGTATGCCTTTGTGTGTTTTTGTTATTGTGTTTGTGTCTTTGTTACTGTGTCTGTGCGTGTCTTTGTGTTTGTGTATTTCTGGGCGTGGTGCTGCCTTCCCACTCCCTCGTGTGTCACAGTACCGACCTTCATAGGTGCTACTCGCTACTAACAGCACTTGCCCAACAGTATGTTAAGGCTACACAGGGTATCTTTGCCTTTAGCGTATAGAGAGCCATGTGCGTAGTGTGGGGTGGAGCGGTGGTGCAGTGGTTAGCGCACTGGTGGGGGAGGGCGGGGGGAGCCAAGCTTCTCTCTGACGTCATCGTCCCTCGCGCCGCGTGGCGCTCAACGCCGAGAGGGCGGAGCTCCACCGCGGGCGTGCTGGGAACACGCGTCACGTGACGCTGTGGGGTGACGCGCGCCGTCCTCTCGTGGTCACTCGCTCGTTGGGCGATAAACCCGGGGTGGGCATGGGATGGCATCACTAGGGGGGGACTACTCGTGGTGTTTGAGCTGGGCTAAATATGTTTGTTATAACTAGGGGTTGAGTGACTTCTCCACCCACCCAAAGCAGTTTTATTTTACAGGACATAGAGAGAGAGAAGCAAAGTAGGAGGAGGAGATCTTTCACCAACAATATTATTCATATTAAAGTTTGTTTTTATTAGTATTGTAATATCTGCTCTCAGACTTAGACTTGGACCTGCAGCCACAACCTTCGATTCATGGGATAATGCCTCCCTCTGCTGACAACAATGGGAACTGTGTTTTGACTTTGAAGTGGGTTCAAGTAATTAAGCGCCTGATATGTATCTAGAGTGAAGATATACCTTCCACTACAACACGACTAATATTGTCTCAACACGCATTAATAATACGCAGACACTATTTGTTATTACAGGGAGAGAGACACTGCAAACTCTAAATATACAGCAGCCGTCAGGTTCGGAATCCAACTCACGACCTCCTGCATACCAGTCGAGGGAGTTAACATCTCCTAGCCACCACAGCGCCCCTCCCTAACGTGAGACACCAATCCGGTGTGAACCCAACCTCGAGTCTCAGGCTGTTTAGCAATGCGTAGATGATTTGAGACGCATTTATTATACCGTACCAGTTGTGTACTTGTGTGAACGCGAATCGCATTGTGCTCTGGGCTGGGGGTGAGATTTCTATTTGCTTCATTGCTAGCATCGGTTTGACTTGTTTTGCTTTTTTCATTTTTGTGACCCAGGTCACTCTTGTCAATGAGACTCATCCTGATCTCCTGAGTTCTCACCTCGTTGAACTCAAATTCAACTCGACTCGATCTTCATCAGCATCAGCAGAAGTGTCATCTGCAGCAGAATTAGTAACAGCAGCAGGACCTACAGCATCAGCAGCGGTAGCTCCATCATTAGTATCATCATCGTCAGCATCAGGAGTAGTACTAACAGCATCAAAAATAACGTAAGCATTTTCAGCAGCAACATAATCATCACCATCAGCAGTAGAAGCAGCGAATGCAGCAGAAATCACTCTTGCAGACGAGACTCATCCTGGTCTCTTGAGTTCTCACCTGGTTAAACAAATTTACTTTAACACATAGGCTTTCGCGACCAATATTATCAATAATAAAGGTGTCTTGGGTTAGATCGCGTAAATATACATAGACTTGATTGTGTTCTGGGTTACCTGTGAATTGGAATCACATTTTATTGTGTTGTCAAGGGTCAATGTGTGTGTGGTGATGAATAAAAACATTAAATCTGAACATCAGCTTACTGTACTGGGATGTGTGGGCTCATGTGTGGGAGAGTTTCCTCGTCTCTATGTGGCTGGGTGATGGCAGTTTGACATCGTGATATCAGTAGTGGCTATGCACGTGGCCTGTAATCCCGCACTGTGAAGGCGAGGGCTGGTGGGACCCCTCGAATGTTGTGAAACTCACTGCCCGAGGGAGCCGAGGAGAACTCTGTACAGCAAAGTGTGGACTAAAATCGTCTGTCCCTTCTGTATGGGATTGAGTGTAGCGAGGTTTCAGGCGCAGGTTTTCTCCGGGTCCTCCAATTTATTCCCACATTCACACACACAAAAATGCATTGACTAAAGACATCTTCTTCTTGGTTCTTTCGGTAAAGTCACGTAGAATGGAAATAATAAAATAATAAAAATAAAACATAATAAAATCATATTTTATTATGTTGTTTTATATTATTATTTTATTATATTATTTTATTATGTTTTATTTTTATTGTTTTATTATTTCCATTCTACGTGACTTTACCGAAAGAACCAATAAGATGAATTCCTGCAGTCACGAAAGCTTTAAATCGAAATGTAAAGACATCTTAATATATATAGAGGCGCGCAGAGATTTGGTAATAAGTTTAACACGTAGGTTTTCATGACCAATATCATCCATAACACACTTTTGGGTGGTTAGAACACGTATATATATAAATGATGAAGCTTGTTGTAATTACTGGTGAAACGTTGTACTCAGATTTTAAATGTTGTGGCTTGGCTGTTCAACACACCGGTGTACTGTACTAGTGACAAATTAGCATGTTTTATTCACGTGACAAACCTTACTAATTGGCTGTGTCGGGTGGTGTCAGGTTTATTGACACATTTATATATTTACGCGATCTAACCCAAAAAAAAACCTATATTATAGATTTGGTAATCGTTGGTGAAGCCAGCGAACCACCACCTGACTGATGCTTTCCCGCTTGCCTCTGGTTCCTCGACGATCTTGAGAGATGTGCTTTGTACACGTAATGTCATCAGAATGGAATCTCACGAAAAACCGATGACATACGCATACGTCATCGAAATAGGTTAATATATACATCAGCTGAACGATAGAAATCATATGCATGACTCAATAGGTACCCAACATATTCAAGCTATATGTACTATACTGTTTGGATCTTTCGGTAAAGTCACGTAGGTATAAAAATAATAGATCACGACGTTTCGATCGCAACACAAGCAATCGTCATCAGGTGGGACAACCACGGCAAGAAAAAACTGCTGAAGTATGCGAGAGATCTTCCGTGGCACGAGGTCATATAGGCCTCAGCAGTAGGGGAGTAGTGTATAGTAGTGTAGTGTATAGTAGTGTAGTGTGTAGTGTACTGTATAGTGTAGTGTATAGTGTAGTGTATAGTAGTGTAGTGTATAGTGTAGTGTGTAGTGTAGTGTATAGTGTAGTGTATAGTGTATAATGTAGTGTATGGTGTAGTGTATAGTGTAGTGTATAGTAGTGTAGTGTATAGTAGTGTAGTGTATAGTGTACTGTATAGTGTAGTGTATAGTGTAGTGTATAGTGTAGTGTATAGTGTAGTGGTGTATAGTGTAGTGGTGTATAGTGTAGTGGTGTATAGTGTAGTGGTATATAGTGTAGCGTATAGTGTAGTGTATAGTAGTGTAGTGTATAGTGTAGTGTATAGTGAAGTAGGCGAGAGACCTGCCGTGGCACGAAGTTATAAAGGCCTCGGCAGTAAGGGGGGAGAGAGAAGGGGGAGGGGGAAGGAGGCGGGGCAGAAAGTGGACCCCGCAGCAGCACCCGGGTCACTGGAGTAGAAATCGGAGAGAGCTGCACAGAGAGAGAGAGAGAAAGACACACAGAGAGTCGGAAATAACAGCTGACATAGGCAGGCAGGATGGAAACATCACTGTCAGTTAAGACTTTACCTGCTTAATAACGTCCTTCCAATGATTGCTCAGTTTGTACCCATCTTCTCGGTTAAAGTTGTGTCTGTGTTTATATATCTGGATGGCTTCATGAACAAATCTCTGATAATAGCCGGTGGGTTTGCAGTGTACCTTCGTCTTGGAAAAGTCAATTTCGTGTGAGCCCACTGCGTTAAAACAATGATCAGCAACAGCAGAGGTATTGGTCCTACCATGTTTCAGATCTGCCTTGTGTTCGCGAACGTGGTCCGAGACATGTCGTTTTATTTCCCCAATGTAACTGCTGCCGCAGCCACAACTTAGTTTGTAGACACCCGGGTATTGCATATCAGGAATCACATCCTTTACACTTTGGATCAAATCACGGATTTTGTGTACTGTGTTCAAACGAACTTGGATCTTGTGTTTGTTTAAGATTTTGGAAATCTTTTTGGAAACCCCTACTATGTATGTCAAAAGAACATGCGTTTTCAGGACAGCTTTGTATTCCTGCGAGACTTGAAGATTGAAAAAGACTGACAAAGATAAGATATTGACACTCGAACTGTATTGCAACAGAATGGTACTGCATCTAAGCTGGACTCAAAGACTGAACAACACAGAAGCAAGAAAAAAGGTTGCACAGAAGAAGAAATATTGCAGGCAGCGATGAGAAGAAAACTGGCACTATTTGTACATTGTGGGATGGACAACAGCAGGAAAATATAACATCTGTTGTTCGGAAAAATGAAAGGAACAGGAAAGAGAGGAAGACAACAGAGAATGACGTGACGACGACATTATGAAGAGGTTGGTGCCGGAAAGATCTGGCACTACTTGAGGATATTAGCACAAGACTTAAGAAAGGGGAGTTGACACTTACGGGCTATCTGCCCATGGATCGTGATGATGATCTTCAAGGGAGCTTTGTACTTTCACACAAACAACACAGAAAATAAAGTTGACAGCTCCACAGGTGGAGGCGAATGGCGACATCTATCAAACAAGTACAAAATTAAATCGTCCAACACAAACCGGAAGTGCCGCTCGCCCTGTAACCATGAAGACCGCCCCCAGGACCTCTCCCCAAATCTCAAGGGGGTTCAGGTGTTTGAGAATTGTAATGTTTGAATTAAGTACAGTACACAGTAGAGGTTCAGGCTTTTCAGAGTTTTAATATTTGAATTAAGTAAAGTACATAGTAGAGGTTCAGGTGTTTCAGTTTTAATGTTTGAAGTACTGTACAAGTCTTGATTTGAAGCTTTCGTGACTGCAGGAATCCATACTCTTTGGTTCTTTTGGTAAAATCACGTAGTTAGAAACTAACTGTGATTTTACAGTAGAGTACAAGTGTTGCGTTGTTACGGTATATCTGTCAACCCCTTATCAGTGGCTTCTTTATTACAGACCAATTCAGACCTTATTGGTAATCCCGTGCCCCTTATAAATCTCTACGTTCATCCTACAAAGTCTCATCGCAAGGAACAAAACACAAACAAATAGACACAAAAAATGTTGCCCTTATTGAAACGGCTGTACACCATATGGACCTGAAAACTCAATTTCCCTGTACAAGAATACAGGTAAACCGTATGGGTTGACGGGTATGTTACGCGTGTAGACATACTTAGCTTTGATGTCGTGGTAAACAAGGGGGGCGCTCCAGAGCTATGGTGCGAGTCGAAGTGAGTCGCGCTTTGTGGTTGTTCCCCATTTTGTGATTATTACGAAATAGTTTTTATGACTGGACCATTTTTGAGTGTGATAATATTACACTACACAAATTGATAAGGGGCCGAATTTAGGAAATCGACTACATGGTTTTAAACAGCGAAGTACAATACAGGAGTACAGTATGTTTCCTGCACAGTAAATCACATCGCAGGAGCACTCCCCTATCAGAATTCAAAGCACCAGTACCCCCACCTCTGAGCAGGACGATAAAGAACTATCCCGTGTTAATTTACTTATTTATTTTTCTTGCGGATCTTGTGCTCTAACTGTGTGACAGTCCTGTGTACTGTAGAAGCATTAGCTAAGTAAATACACCCTTCGATTTAAAGCTTTCGTGACTGCAGGGATTCATCTTCTTGGTTTTTTCGGTAAAGTCACGTAGAAGGGAAGTAATAAAATAATAAAATAAAACATAATAAAATTATTCTCACGACGTTTCGGCCACAACGCAAGCAGCCGTCCTCAGGTGACTATAAGACCTGTTCTTCACCTGAGGACGGCTGCTTGCGTTGTGGCCGACACGTCGTGAGAATAATTTTATTATGTTTTATTTTATTATTTTATTACTTCCCTTCTACGTGACTTTACCGAAAGAACCAAAAAGATAAATACACCCCTTTTGACACAGTTCCCCTAAGCCCTTTCGACTCAAGAGAGATCCTTCCTCCACTTCAGCCAATCTTACAGTCGTTCACGAACAGCATTTGCCCCAACATTCTGTTGAAGTCTATATGGGGAATATTTGTATTGTGTCTGTATGTTTGTGTGCATGAATCTGTGCATTGTGCCTGTTCTCTGCGTTGGTTACGCTCCGTGCTCTGAGGACGCGCGACTCAAATCCAGAATCCTCACTGAGTCACCATCACCCCCCAAAGTGCAGGGAAGAGAGGCTGACTAAATGAGTGGTGAATCACTTGCAGCAGCTCAGCTAGCGTGCTGTGACGGTTCCACCTGAAGAGGGAAGCTTGCATTGCCTCCGAAACGTCGTGATTTTTATTTAATTTTTTATTTTACTTTCATAATGTTAAATTTTTTACCAACGTGACTTTACCGACAAAACCTAAGAATATGAATCCTTGCAGTCACCAAAGCTTCAAATCTAGAATCAGCTCAATAGAGTCGGCGTGATAAAAACGACAGTAGCACCGCCTCCCAGTGCAGGTGACACCCGACTCCCCGAGGAGGATCCCTCACCGAGACTGAGGTCGCTACATCACCATGATGCACTGATCAGCTGTTGCCACTTTTCCTAAAATGCCAGGATGAGTCTTTTTCTCACAGTACAGTACAAGTGTTGTGTTGTTACGGTATATCTGTCAACCCCTTATCAGTGGCTACTTTACTCCAGACCAATTCAGACCTTATTGGTAACCCCGTGCCCCTTATACATCTCTACGTTCATCCTACAAAGTCTCATCCCAAGGGACAAAACACAAACAAATAGACACAAAAAATGTTGCCCATATTGAAACGGCTGTACACCGTATAGACCTGAAAACTCAATTTCCCTGTACAAGAATACGGTAAACCGTATGGGTTGACGGGTATGTTACGCGTGTAGACAAACTTAGCTTTGATGTCGTGGTAAACAAGGGGGGGCGCTCCAGAGCTATGGTTCGAGTTGAAGTGAGTCGCGCTTTGTGGTTGTTCCCCATTTTGTGATTATTACGAAATAGTTTTTATGACTGGACCATTTTTGAGTGTGATAATATTACACTACACAAATTGATAAGGGGCCGAATTTAGGAAATAGACTACATGGTTTAAACAGGGAAGTACAATACAGGAGTACATTAGGTTTCCTGCACAGCAAATCACATCGCAGGAGCACTCCCCTATCATAATTCAAAGCACCAGTACCCCCACTTTTGAGCAGGAAAATCAAGAACTATCCCGTGTCAATTTACTTATTTATTTTTCTTGTGGATCTTGTACTCTAACTGTATGACAGTCCCGTGTACTGTAGAATCATTAGCTAAGTAAATACACCCCTTGTGACACAGTTCCCCTCATCCCTTTCCCCTCAGGAGAGATCCTTCCTCCACCTCAGCCAATCTTACAGTCGTTCACGAACAGGGTTTGCCCCAACATTCTGTCGAAGCCTATATTGGGGGATATTTGTATTGTGTGTGTATTTTTATATGCATGAATCTGTGAATTGTGCCTGTTCTCTGCGTTGGTTACACTCCGTGCTCTGAGGACGCACGACTCAAGTCCAGAATCATCACTGAGTCACCATCACCCCCCAAAGTGCAGGGAAGAGAGGCTGACTAAATGAGTGGTGAATCACTTGCAGCAGCTCAATAGAGTCGGCGTGATAAAAACGACAGCAGCACCGCCTCCCAGTGCAGGTGACACCCAAAGTTTTCAAAGTTTCAGAGTTTATCTATTAGGTATAGCCCTGTGAGCCATTCGGCTCTTGAATCGGGTGCAACCGCAACAAACAAAAAACAAAAACATGAACGAGAAAACATCTTAAAGTGACTATGTGCAAACAGAAAATCCAAGAAAAGACAGCAAGATATTGCAGAAAAATCACCGTACACCAACCCTGTGCAAATATCCCAGTGGGATGCAAGTCAAACAACAACAACCACAAGACAACTTATATTAAGACCAACTCCCCGGGTAGGATCCCTCACCGAGACTGAGGTCGCTATATCACCATGATACACTGATCAGCTGTTGCCACTTTTCCTAAAATCCCAGGATGAGTCGTTTTCTCACAGTACAGTACAAGTGTTGTGTTGTTACGGTATATATGTCAACCCCTTATCAGTGGCTACTTTATTACAGACCAATTCAGACCTTATTGGTAAGCCTATATGGGGGATATTTGTATTGTGTGTGTGTATGTTTGTGTGCGTGAATCTGTGCATTGTGCCTGTTTTCTGCGTTGGTTACACTCCGTGCTCTGAGGACGCACGACTCAAATCCTGAATCCTCACTGAGTCACCTTCACCCCCCAAAGTGAGGGGAAGAGAGGCTGACTAAATGAGTGGTGAATCACGTGCAGCAGCTCAGCAAGCGTGCTGTGACGGTTCCACCTGAAGACGGAAGCTTGTGTTGCCTCCGAAACGTCGTGATTTTTATTTTATTTTTATTAATTTTAATTTTTTACTTTCGTGACTTTACCGAAAAAACCTAAGAATATTTAAGTATATAGTTCAACAATCGTACCTAAAAGCCGAAAGCAATGGTGGCACATCGCCCCCTACTGGGCGAACTGTGTGAAGTGTAACATAGGCGCAGACTGCCGCCTCCTGCTGGCCTGCTGGGGAGTGGCATCCACGAGGTTTTCTGTACTTACAGTGAGGGAAAGATGTATTTGATCCCCTGCTGATTTTGTACGTTTGCCCACTGACAAATAAATTATCAGTCTATAATTTTAATGGTAGGTTTATTTGAACATAACATTTTTGACATGCGTTTTTCTGGATATTTTTTGTTGCTATTCTGTCTCTCACTGTTCAAATAAACCTACCATTAAAATTATAGACTGATCATTTCTTTGTCAGTGGGCAAACGTACAAAATCAGCAGGGGATCAAATACTTATTTCCCTCACTGTATGCACCAAACAACAGTTCGGAGTGTTCGGCGTTCTTGGAGATGGTGGGTGCAGTGCTCGACAGAGTGCCGCCTACCGACTCTATAATCTTACTGGGCGACTCCAATGCTCACGTGGGAGACGATGGAGATACCTGGAGAGTTATGATTGTGAGAAATGGCCCCCCGTGATCTGAACCTGAACGGTGAGATGTTATTATAATTCTGCACTAGTCACGGAATGTCGATAAACAAACACCATGTTTTGAACACAAGGATGCTCAGTGAGCAATGGTTGCACAGCGCCCCCTACTGGACGATCTGCGTGAAGTGCAACAAAGGCACAGACTGCCGCCCTCTGCTGGCTTGCTGGGGAGTGGCATCCACGAGGTATCGTGGAATGTCCTCGTCTGTCCCTCTCTCTACAGAAACGCAGAGCTTTGAGTCGAGTGAATTCCGGTGACTCACGTGAAAAAAACCCGACAGGGACTTTCCTATATTCTTAGGTTTTTTCGGTAAAGTCACGTAGGTAAAAAAATAAAATTAAAAAAAAATAAAATAAAAATCACGACGATTCGGAGGCAACACAAGCTTCCGTCTTCAGGTGGAACCATCACAGCACGATAGCTGTATCAAGTGATATCAAGTGATACTTGATACAGCTATCGTGCTGTGATACTTGATACAGCTATCGTGCTGTGACGGTTCCACCTGAAGACGGAAGCTTGTGTTGCCTCCGAAACGTCGTGATTTTTATTTCATTTTTATTCATTTTAATTTTTTACTTTCGTGACTTTACCGAAAAAACCTAAGAATATTTAAGTATATAGTTCAACAATCGTACCTAAAAGCCGAAAGCAATGGTGGCACATCGCCCCCTACTGGGCGAACTGTGTGAAGTGTAACATAGGCGCAGACTGCCGCCTCCTGCTGGCCTGCTGGGGAGTGGCATCCACGAGGTTTTCTGTACTTACAGTGAGGGAAAGATGTATTTGATCCCCTGCTGATTTTGTACGTTTGCCCACTGACAAATAAATTATCAGTCTATAATTTTAATGGTAGGTTTATTTGAACATAACATTTTTGACATGCGTTTTTCTGGATATTTTTTGTTGCTATTCTGTCTCTCACTGTTCAAATAAACCTACCATTAAAATTATAGACTGATCATTTCTTTGTCAGTGGGCAAACGTACAAAATCAGCAGGGGATCAAATACTTATTTCCCTCACTGTATGCACCAAACAACAGTTCGGAGTGTTCGGCGTTCTTGGAGATGGTGGGTGCAGTGCTCGACAGAGTGCCGCCTACCGACTCTATAATCTTACTGGGCGACTCCAATGCTCACGTGGGAGACGATGGAGATACCTGGAGAGTTATGATTGTGAGAAATGGCCCCCCGTGATCTGAACCTGAACGGTGAGATGTTATTATAATTCTGCACTAGTCACGGAATGTCGATAAACAAACACCATGTTTTGAACACAAGGATGCTCAGTGAGCAATGGTTGCACAGCGCCCCCTACTGGACGATCTGCGTGAAGTGCAACAAAGGCACAGACTGCCGCCCTCTGCTGGCTTGCTGGGGAGTGGCATCCACGAGGTATCGTGGAATGTCCTCGTCTGTCCCTCTCTCTACAGAAACGCAGAGCTTTGAGTCGAGTGAATTCCGGTGACTCACGTGAAAAAAACCCGACAGGGACTTTCCTATATTCTTAGGTTTTTTCGGTAAAGTCACGTAGGTAAAAAAATAAAATAAAAAAAAATAAAATAAAAATCACGACGATTCGGAGGCAACACAAGCTTCCGTCTTCAGGTGGAACCATCACAGCACGATAGCTGTATCAAGTGATATCAAGTGATACTTGATACAGCTATCGTGCTGTGATACTTGATACAGCTATCGTGCTGTGACGGTTCCACCTGAAGACGGAAGCTTGTGTTGCCTCCGAAACGTCGTGATTTTTATTTCATTTTACTTTTTTTAATTTTAAATTTTTTTACCTACGTGATTTTACCGAAAAAACCTAAGAATATGAATCCTTGCAGTCACGAAAGCTTAAAATCTAGAATTACGTTCCATTCATTGGCTACCACACTCAGATAAGTTCCTCCCCCCCCTCCTCCCCCCCCTTAACTTGTATTTAAGAACTTGTATCTTGGAATCCCTGCCTCACTTGATACAGCACATCTGGCTGTGACGGTCCCACATGATGACGGAAGCTTGTGTTGCCTCAGAAACGTCGTGATTTTTATTTTATTTTTATTTTACTTTTATTAATTTTAATTTTTACTTTCGTGACTTTACCGAAAAAGCCTAAGAATATTTAAGTATATAGTTCAACTATCGGACCTAAAAGCCGAGAGCAATGGCGGCACAGCGCCCCCTACTGGGCGAGCTGTATGAAGTGCAACAAGGGGCAGACTGCCGCCTCCTGCTGGCCTGCTGGGGAGTGGCATCCACGAGGTTTTCTGTACTTACAGTGAGGGAAAGAAGTATTTGATCCCCTGCTGATTTTGTACGTTTGCCCACTGACAAAGAAATTATCAGTCTATAATTTTAATGGTAGGTTTATTTCAACATAACATTTTTGACATGCGTTTTTCTAGATTTTTTTTTGCTATTCTGTCTCTCACTGTTCAAATAAACCTACCATTAAAATTATAGACTGATCATTTCTTTGTCAGTGGGCAAACGTACAAAATCAGCAGGGGATCAAATACTTTTTTCCCTCATTGTATGTGTAATATTGTAAATTACAGCGGGAGACCACTTGACGGGTAGCACACTTTATTAACACTTTCTTTAGCCACAATAACACGTGTGGTCACTACAGCTCACACTACACGTTCCACCCGGCTACACACACACGGGCTCTCCAGCCCCGTAGCTTCCAGGGGAATTTACAGACCTACCCCAGCTTGGGTATGGATCACGACCACTGGGTCCCGCAGCCCGGCCCTCACACGGACGTCCGGCCGCGGGTCCCAAGGTCCCGCCTCTGAGCCACACAGGGTCCCGGCCCTTACAAGGACAGCGGGGCTAGGGGTCTCAGGGCCCTATCTCTTCCTCCTCCGTCTTCCGTCTTCACTGGTTACCAACTCCCCGAGCGCCCGCGCGCATCCCCCTTTATAGTCCTCCGCTCCCGAGGGGACGGAGCCTATGCGGACCGCGATGTGAGCACCCACTCTAGTTGACCAATCACCACGCGCTGCCACACGATCCCTTTTGCCAGCGCATGTCACCACCACATAACCAATCACCCCGCGCTGCCACACGATCCCTCACTGTCAGCGCGCGTCACCAATACACAGCCAATCACCACGCGCTTCCACACGATTCCTACTGCCAGCGCATATCACCACTACATATGCACCAAACAACAGTTGGGAGTGTTCGGCCTTCTTGGAGATGGTGGGTGCAGTGCTCGACAGAGTGCCGCCTACCGACTCCATAATCTTACTGGGCGACTCCAATGCTCACGTGGGAGACGATGGAGATACCTGGAGAGTTATGACTGTGAGAAATGACCCCCCGTGATCTGAACCTGATCGGTGAGATGTTATTGTAATTCTGCACTAGTCACGGAATGTCGATAAACAAACACCAGGGTTTGAACACAAGGATGCTCAGAGAGCAATGGTGGCACAGCGCCCCCTACTGGACGACCTGTGTGAAGTGCAACAAAGGCGCAGACTGCCGCCCTCTGCTGGCCGGCTGGGGAGTGGCATCCACGAGGTTTCGTGGAATGTCGTCGTCTGTCCCTCTCTCTACAGAAACGCAGAGCTTTGAGTCGAGTGAATTCCGGTGACTCGCGTGAAAAAAAAAACCCGACAGGGACTTTCCCATATTCTTAGGTTTTTTCGGTAAAGTCACGTAGGTAAAAAATAAAAATGAATAAAAGTAAAATAAAAATAAAATAAAAATCACGACGATTCGGAGGCAACACAAGCTTCCGTCTTCAGGTGGAACCGTCACAGCACGACTGCTGTATCACTTGATATCACTTGATACAGCAATCGTGCTGTGACGGTTCCACCTGAAGACGGAAGCTTGTGTTGCCTCCGAAACGTCGTGATTTTTGTTTTATTTTTATTTAACTTTTATTAATTTTTAATTTTTTTACCTACGTGACTTTACCGAAATAAACCTAAGAATATGAATCCTTGCAGTCACGAAAGCTTCAAATCTAGAAGGGACTTTCCCAGCCACGTGCACCGTGACACTGACCCAACCGGCGTCTCTTCCTCTGCAGTCGATCTCTCTCCCCTCCACCGTTACAGCGCACTCCTTGAGGCCGCGTAGATGAGAGGATCCTCACCCCGTGTGTCCCATCCTCCCAGCGATGTTCATACGCGAGCCCTCACCCCATGGCACGTGCAGGTATTGTGTGTCTTTCCCTCGATCGATGCGGGGTCTGGTTTGTGCGATTTAGCGTGCAGTAATACCACCGTGGCAAGATGTTAACTACCTCGCCTGGTATGCCTACTGCTGTATAGTTGGAGTCTGCGAGTCTCTCTCTCATCATCACGGTTGCTAGGAGATGTTAACTACCTCGCCTCGGTATACAGGAGGTCGTGGGTTTGATCCCGACCCTGATGCCTGCTGCTGTATATTTGGAGTTTGCATGTCTCTCTCTCATTATCATCACGGTAGCGAGGAGATGTTAACTATCTCACCTAGTATACAGGAGGTCTTGGGTTCGATCCCGACCCTGATGCCTGCTGCTGTATATTTGGAGTCTGTATGTCTCTCTCTCATCATCATCACGGTGGCTAGGAGATTTTAACTACCTCGCCTGGTATACAAGAGCTCGTGGGTTCGATCCTGACCCTGATACCTGCTGCTGTATATTCGGAGTTTGCGTGTCGCTCTCTCATCATCACGGTGGATAGGAGATGTTAACTACCTCGCCCGGTATGCAGGAGGTCGTGGGTTCGATCCCGACCCTGATGCCTGCTGCTGTATATTTGGAGTCTGTATGTCTCTCTCTCATCATCATCACGGTGGCTAGATGTTAACTACCTCGCCTGGTATACAGGAGCTCGTGGGTTCAACCCTGACGCCTGCTGCTGCTGCTGCTGTATATTTGGAGTTTGCGTGTCTCTTTCGCCGTGATCACGTGACAATGCAGCCTTTAGAGCGGTGCTCCGGAACGCTAAATTAGACGAAACTTTTCGCCAGGATGGCGCCGTGCATATTTATTTTTTCTATTGCTGCCGTTATAAAGTCACGAAAAATACCATGCAGCATTTTCATTAAGTAGTTGTATATATACTCTTTGGTTTTTTCGGTAAAGTCACGTAGAAGGAAAATAATAAAATAATACAAATAAAACATAATAAAATTCTCAAGACGTTTCGGCCACAACATAAGCAGCCGTCCTCAGGTAAAGACAGAGCTGTCTGAAAGACAGTGGGCCCAGCTTAAAATACGCTGCCAAGCTTAGCAGTGTTCATTGGAGCGCTGTCTTTCAGACAGCTCTGTCTTCACCTGAGGACGGGTGCTTGTGTTGCGGCCGAAACGTCGTGAGAATTTTATTGTTTTATTTTATTATTTCCCTTCTACGTGACTTTACCGAAAGAACCAAGATGGTGGAGACATAGTGCGACGAGGGGCGGAGCCAGGAAGAGGTGAAAAGAGCAGGTGGGTGCGTGAGGTGAGTGGGTGAGTGGGTGCGTGGATGAGTGGGTGGGTGAGCGGGGGGGGGGGGGTGAGCGGGGGGGGGTGGGTGCGTGAGTGGATGGGTGAGCGAGTGGGTGAGTGGGTGAGCGAGTGGGTGGACGAGTGGGTGGGTGGACGAGTGGGTGGGTGAGCGAGTGGGTGGGTGAGTGGGTGGATGAGTGGGTGGTTGAGTGGGTGGGCGATTGGGTGCGTGGGTGGGTGAGTGGATAAGTGGGTGAGTGGGTAGGTGAATGGGTGGGTGAGTGGGTGGATGAGTGAGCGAGTGGGTGGGCGAGTGCATGGATGCGTGGGTGAGCGTCAAGTGTGACGGTTCGGCCAGGTGAGGGTGAGAGGTGACGACGTCAGGAAGAGGTTAAAAGAGGGAGCGGGTGGTAGGGTTGGGGGGCGTCGAGGGTGACAAGCGAGGATGAAGGTGTGAACCCGTGCCGTAACATAAAGACATTACCTTGGTGACAAAAGGCCAGAGTTTTCTTTCACATGTATGTTGAACTTCTTTCGCACCGTACGTAGCCGTCCGTGCTAAGCGGAGGTGAGCGGGAAGGGCGGCTTCGCTCTCGGGATCAATGTGTAGAGGAGTAAAATGGGGACGTGTCGTCAGGTGTGCCGTTCAGTGCGATGACGTCACGTCTCCTAGGGTACTTAAGGGATACCTCGTGACATAAGCGGGGTCACTGTGGGAACTGGTAGAGTACGAAGGGTGAAGAGGGAACCAGTGGTAGAGAGAGGGATCGAATAGTGAGTCTGGGGAGAAGCCGGTGGTAGCCGTAGAGGTGCTTCTCTCTCCGGTCGGTGGAGTCGGCAGAATCCACGATCCGACACGAGAGAGAGAGAGAGAGACCGGAGCTAGCCGGCAGGGACCCGGACTCAAAGTAGGACCCCTAGCCCCTGGGAGTTGTGTACTCTGCTGTGTAATATTGTAACAGCTTTAATAAACCCTGGTGAAAGCCCTTAACTTACCTCCGTCTTCGAGTACGTCCGTCGGAACTTCTCTACAAATGGAACAACGCAAACCACCTCCACCACGACACGGTGGCGATCCTCGGGAGAGGCTCGGTGTGTGTACACGGCATTCGATAGACCACGTTTCGGTTTAACGTAACATTGGATTTATTTCTCCAATATTTTACACGGAAAGCTGATAAAGTAAAACAATGAATGGATTTCTTGTTTTCTACGTGACTTTACCGAAAGAACCAAATAACACTGAAATTGATAATTGTTTTTTTACCCTTCTATCTGGCAACAAAACTGACACCTTTTTTTACAAGGAGTCATGTTTGCATAGACCACAATACCTGCAGTCATAATGCAAACAAAAAACACAACTCTGATAATGATATGCACTGTCCTTGAAGTTGAAAGCTGTCTCGGGTGTGGACCAATCAACTTCAAGGACAGTGCATACATTATCAGACTTATGTTTTTTGTTTGCATTGACTGCCGGTATTGTGGTCTATGCAAACATGACTCCTTGTAAAAAAGGTGTCAGTTTTGTTGCCAGAAGGGTAAAAAAACAATTATCATTTTTTACTGGCAAATGAGGTTCCAATGGTGTAAACACTGAAATTAATACGTAAATATTTGTAAAATCATAGATCTACTGTATTGTCTAAATTTTTACGTTTCAAGGCGAGCAAAACATTTTTGTCGTGTCTTTGTGTTTTTCCCTTGTGATGGGACTTTGCAGGATGAACGTTGAGATTTATAAGGCGCATGGGGTGACCAATAAGTTCTGAATTGATCTGTAGTAAGGTAGGGCACTGATAATGGGTTAACAGGTATGCAGTAGTATATAGTGTAGTGTATAGGGGTGTAGTGTATAGTAGTGTAACACAATCCTGCGGAGGGAGCTGTTAGGAACGTTGGGTTGCTCGGTCAATGGCCAGGGTCAATGGCGGCATGGTGTATTCCACAAATATGCCCGACTGTGAGGGAGGGCACAAGCCGGCGTGAGTAGGTTAAACGTTGAGTTTTATAAGGGCACCACGGGGTGACCAGCCCCTCCCTACCCAGCCCCACCCCACCCCTCCCACCCCCTACCCAGCCTCACCCTCCCCACCCAGCCCCACCCCACCCAGCCCCTCCCTCCCCACCCAGCCCCTCCCTCCCCACCTAGCCCCTCCCCACCCAGCCCCTCCCCACCCAGCCTGTCCCTCCCCACCCAGCCCCTCCCCACCCTCCCCTCCCCACCCAGCCCCTCCCCACCCCACCCAGCCCCTCCCCACCCTCCCCTCCCCACCCACCCAGCCCCTCCCCACCCAGCCCCTCCCCACCCCACCCAGCCCCTCCCCACCCCACCCAGCCCCTCCCCACCCCACCCAGCCCCTCCCTGCACGGTGGACGCAATAATCCCCTGTGGGCTGGTGTAATCAGGAGGTTCCTACCAGTATGATGTCGTGTATAGTGGTGGTGTATAGTGGTGTAGTGTATAGTGTAGTGTACAGCGTGGTGTATAAGTGTATAGTGCAGTGTATAGTGTAGTGTAGTATATAGTGTAGTGTACAGCGTGGTGTATAGTGGTGGTGTATAGTGGTGGTGTATAAGTGTATAGTGCAGTGTATAGTGGTGTAGTGTAGTGTATAGTGTAGTGTACAGCGTGGTGTAGTATATAGTGTAGTGTACAGCGTGGTGTATTGGGTGAACGTTGAGATGTATAAGGGGCACGGGATGACCAATAAGTTCTGAATTGGTCTACAGTAAGGTAGGGCACTGATAAGGGGTTCACAGCTTTGCATGTCTTCACTGTGCTTTAAGTCAGTTTCTTTTTTAATACTGTATAGTATAAAATTATATCACGTTCAAAAGAAATTGCCTTCGTTGACAATACGAAGTGTAAGTTGTAAAGTGTTCATCGTGTGAAATGGTAAGTCACGAAGGCTGGGAACGCAACCTCATGGCACCAATGTTGTAAGTTATTCACTATACGACGTTTCAATATACGAACAAGCTCCAGGAACGCATCTCCTTCGTATACCGCGGTATCACTGTGTGCGCGGCTAGCCTATTTCTACCCAAAATTCAAGACAGTACACGGTTTGGGTTCACTCGTTCGGCCATGTGGTCAAACGTGGAACTACTGTACTGTGCACTGTATGTACTGTACCGTGTGTACTGTACCGTGTGTATTGTATGCGTAAAGGCAGTGGTGGTGTAGCGGTTAATGCTGCGCTACGAACCCGACGACCCGAGTTTTGATTCCCGCTCACGGCCACCAACACCCAGTAATAGCAATTATCTGAACCGGTCCCGGGCCTTCCCTAGGTCGACTCAGCCTCAAATGAGTAACTGGTGTAGCGGTGGTGGTGTAGCAAACATCGCCACTGGGAGAGACAAAGGCGGTCGGGCATGGTGCCGGCCACCAACCCACCTCGTATGCCACGGTGCCGGTAGCCATCATCGGTGCTGCCACTCGTCACATATACGAGATCCGACGGGCGGTTTTGTCTAACGCCGTTAGCAACGTGAATGCAAGTACTGTGTCATCTTAAACATGCTGTCAGCGAGCGCCTAGTAAGGCTGGCTGGGCGCACGAGGGAATAGATGTACACACATATACAAAGACACACACTTATACATGTATACACACACACATACATATAAAGATCCCCCATTTAGCCTTAACAGACTGTAGGGGCAAGTGCTGTGAGTAGCGAGTAGCAGTGCCTATGAAGGCTACCGGCACTGTGGCACACACAGAGGGGGTGGGTGGCCAGCACCACGCCCGGTCGCCTTTGTCTCTCCCCAGAGGTTGCAAACGGGTTTTGATTCCTTACCCGTACCCGGCCGCACAAGGGTCGCAAACGGGTACCCGTACCCGGCCGTACCCGGCCGGGTATCGTGTAGAGTACGGGTATCGGGTACCTGATTGCGACCTCTGGGATGAAGCCATGTTGCAGGTGCGGGTGGGTTGATTCTAGGAACTTGAATTGTGAGAAGAGACAAGACGTTGGGAAATGAGTGACAAACGGTGACTCACTAGTGACTCACGGCCTACCCGTACCCGTACCCGGTCAGGTACGGGTAGCCGGGCATCGGGTATGGTACGGCTAGGGGTCGGCACGGTTTGAACCGACTCAAACTGGTTTCAAATTGAGCAAACCAAACCAAACCAGCGACGACTGAACCAAACCAAACCAAAACCAAACCAAACTAAGCTAAACCAAACCTCTTGAGTTGGCTTGAACCGAAAAGATGCGCGGCAAACAATATTCGCATTCAATACAAATATCAAGTGTATTAATCGCTAATTTCTACGCAGGCTTTCTTCATATTGAGATTCACTAGCAAGTACTGGACGACGATGTCGTCCACAGCCATCTCCTCAAGCTTGGCACGCCCAATGTCCTTGAACGCAGTGTGGTAGTTCAATGGCAGTGAAACCCCAACACTAGGCAACATCCGCGCCCACGAGCGCACACACATCTCGGCCTTGAACGTGCACTTGTGCAGGTTTGGTCGGTCGAGAAAGGAGCGCTTGGCGGCCGAGTTTGCTCTCTCGGAGGGCACGGACGACGCCGGGATAGGCAAATAGTCGAGGGCCACGCGTCGCAGGCGCGGGTACTTGCCGCCGTACAGCTTCCACCACTCGACGACGTCCATGCTCAGGTCCTGAGTCGGCTCAAGCAGGAAGCGGTCGACCTCGGAGGCGGCGCCGTCGTGAGCGTTGGGCGCGTAGACCATGTCAAAGAGGATGTTAATGCCGCCACGCGGCGCCGCCTTCGGCGCCGCGTCCGTCGTCAACGCTGGGTAGCAGCTGGTTGAGAATGTCCGTCATCATGTCCTTGATATTGCTGTACTCGGCCTTTACAACCAACCAAACTAGTTTGAGCCGGTTCCACCCTGTCCGAGCCAAACCGAGTCGGGTTTCGTAGCCCCAAACCAAACCGAACCAGTTCAAACAGAGCCAAACCAAACCGATTTGGTTCGGTTCAAACCGCGGTTTGGTGGTTTGAGCCAAACCGTGCTGACCCCTAGGTACAAGTATTGGGTACCCGGTTGCGACCTTTGTCTCTCCCCCAGTGGCAATGTTTAACTACACACCGCATCACCAGATACTCGTTTGAGGCCGAGTCGACCTAGGGGAGGCCTGTTACCGGCTCAGATAATCGTCGCCGATGTTGGTGGCCGCGAGCGGGAATCGAACTCGAGTGGCCGGGTTCATAGCGCAGCGTAGCGCTAACCGCTCCCCACACACACGTGTACGCGCGCACGAACGCACACACGCACGCACGAGTGTGTGGAAGCCGAGCGATCTTTACTTCACACATTGCACATTTATTCACACAAACACTGCACCTCAGCCAACTCTCCATTGGTCCCCGTGTCTCCACGTGTTTCTCTGTGACCCCATGTCTCAACTTGACCCCAATGTGTCTCCACGTGACCCAGTGTGTATCCATGTGACCCAGTGCACGTGACCCAGTGTGTCACCACGTGACCCCGTATGGTGTCTCCGTGTGACCTAGTGTGTCTCCGTGTGTCTCAGCATGTTCCAATGTTTTTCAGTGTCCCCCTGTGTATACATTGTTCCCCGTGTGTATCCATGTGTCTGTGTGTCTCCAAGTGAGTCTCTGTATCCCCATGTCTTCCCAAGTCTCCGTTCATCCCCGTGTATCTCTGCACTCGTATTCCTCTGAGCGGTCTCCCTGTTTCGCCATGTTACCATGAGCCTCTCTGTCCCCGTGTCTTACTGCGTCTCTCCGTATGTTTCCGTGTCCACCTTTAGGTCCCCCGTGTGTGTTCCATCTCCCGTATCCCTGTCCACGTCTTTGCGTCCCTGTGTTCCTGTGCGTATCTACGTCCCATGGAGTGTGTGTGTCTGCCCGTGTCTCTCTGTGTGTCTAGGTGCGGACTTGGAAGCGCCCAGCCTTGGTGAGATATTTCACCCCTTTGAATGGCTTGTACTTCTCCCCATAGAGGTCCAGACGGTTCACTTTCAACCCTGCGGCGGCAACAACAACAACAGCAGCAGCAGCTGCCAGTCACCACTATGCGGCGGTGACGTCACCACCACGGCGCTTGTGCCAGGCTAGGTGCACTTTGAGGCGGTCACTTGGAGTGTGCGAGGCTTTCCGCTGACAGGTTACAGGACAGACCCAGCTGGTGCCATAGGTTGCCTTACTGAGAGAGGACCGGGAGATGCACCACCACCACTTCCTGTGCCCCCTACTGTGCCACCTCGCTGTGTTTTAGCCACCCGGCTATGTGCACGTTGAGGTCACATGCAGTGTCAAACGCCCGCTGGCAGGAGGTCACGGGGCAGACCCAGATGCCAAGGGTCGACTGAGACGAGTGGCTGATGCACCACCTGTGCCCCTTACTGTGCCAACTCGCTGTGTTTTAGCCACCCAGAACTCCGCTCGTTGTTGTGAGTGTCGCTCCTCCGCCCTCCGTTGTTGTTGGAGGGCGACTGCCTCCAACTGCCCAGTAGCAGCGTCCTTCACGAGCCTCCTACTCCACTGAGGCCGATCTTGACAGCGCTGGTACCGGTCATCGGCAAGTCCACTCAGCTCCACATCCTCCCGTACCGCATCACTCCATCTCTCCCCTAGTTCCTGCCATGCCCGTTTAACCCCCTCTATCCGGCCAAACAGAAGCTGAATGCTCTTTGGTTCTTTCGGTAAAGTCACGTATAACGATAAAATATTAAATTAAATACTAGCATACGACGTTTCGATTGCAACACAAGCAATCATCATCAGGTATAAGTGAAATAGAAACCTGGTTGATTACGTTCTTCCTGAGAATGCTAAATTTGAGAGAGAGATAAAACACAGAACCAGAGACATATAGGTTCTGTGTTTTATCTCTCTCTCAAATTTAGCATTCTCAGGAAGAACGTAATCAACCAGGTAGGGTGTTGACTGTTACGTTATCCGACTCTCTGTTGTATCACATTACATTTTTAAGTATTACTAGATTTGTGTTTCTATTTCATTTATACCTGATGATGATTGCTTGTGTTGCAATCGAAACGTCGTATGCTAGTATTTAATTTATTATTTTATCGTTATACGTCACTTTACCGAATGAACCAAAGAGTAATTCCTGCAGTCACGAAAGCTCCAAATTAAGTTTAGAAGCTGATTGGGCAAGCAGTGGCTGGGCATGCGGGCTACGCGACACAGCCAACGCAGCCTTGCCTGCCGGAGGAGCTCACCGACGGGACTGTGGTCATCAGGCCTCTCTCCACGGGTCTCCGTGGGTCCTCAGATTCTCCCCATCCTGCTCCCCGCGTACCTGAAATGGCGAACTGCTGGATCTTGAAGTGGACGTTGATGACGGGATTCTCCTCGGGCTTCGGTGCTCCGGACTGCAGTGTCAGGGAGCCCTTGATGGTCGGCAGCTTCTGGGGATTAATCTTCCCAATGTCCCACGTCAGGACCTGGAGCACGACCACGGGGGAGGGTGGACCCATGGACACCGCAAGGGGGTGGGTAGAGGGAGGACAGGGGGGAGGTAGGGGGAATAAGGAGGGACACGGGGAGGAGGGAGAGAGGAGGAGGGAGACACGGGGAGGTGGAGGGAGACACGGGGAGGGGGAGGAGGAGAGAGACACGGAGAGGAGGGGAGGGAGTGAAGAGAGGGAGGAGGGAGAGGGGAGGAGGGAGACACGGGGAGGGGGATAGAGGAGGAGGGAGATAGGAGGATGACAGAGACATGTTGAGGAGGGGAGGGAGCGTCGGAGGCCGTCGGACTGCGAGAAGGGCTGCGTGCAGAACGAGAGAGAGCGAGAGAGAGCGAGAGAGAGTGAGCGAGTGAGCGAGAGAGTGAGAGAGCGGGCGAGAGAGCGAGCGAGAGAGTGAGCGAGAGAGAGAGTGAGCGAGAGAGTGAGAGAGCGAGCGAGAGAGTGAGCGAGAGAGTGAGCGAGAGGTGGGGGTTTACATAAAGCAAAGTTTAAAAATGTAAAAAAAAAATTACGAAATGATGAACGAAGCAAAGTGCCGACTACACCGAGCATCTTCTTGTTTTCACTGATCGTAAAAAAAGAGAAGAGAGGGAGGAGGGAAGGCATGGGAGGTTAGGAGGAGGGACAGACACTTTAACACCACAGACCACGTGAATGAGCTGTCTCCATGTCCTCCTCGTTCCACCTCTGCATCACCCCACGTCCGATGGCAACGCATGGACCGTGTCTCCCTCCCTGTGTCTATCCGTTTGTCTCTCTGTATCCCTGTCCCCTAAACTGCATGCTACTCTAGAATCTGTTGCATCTTCGGACACTAGTTGTATCCATGACGTCTCATTGGATGGCTGTGTCAACTGCAGCAGCAGCTACTTTTCATGGCTATGCAATGCGTGAATGTGAAGGATATGTCGGTTGTGTTGACATGTTTGTCTGAAGATCTTGTTCAGAATTAAATTCTGCTTTTCTCGGTTCATTTGTGGGATGTGTAATGCATTGTCGGCTTGCAATTTATCATGTTGAGATGTGTCGATTAAACAGACAACCGCAAGGGCAGTTTCACGTAAATGTAGTACAGGCATGATTAAAACACGCTGAAAACATCTCTCTCCCTCTACCCCCGTACCTCCCCTCTGTCCCTCTCTCTCATGGGTGGAAAAAACCCGATTTTTCCAGCGACAGGCATCGGTTTTTTTCTTTAATACAATTAAACCAGATTTCGGGGGGATTAAAACCTGGTTTCATGAATACGAAACTGATAGGCAGGCTTAGGCTGCTTCCTCGTCGGTGCTGCTATCATCGTACTCGGGGGGGGCATCGGGCACGGGGTAGTCGTAGAATGCGGCGGGCAGGTTGGTCTTGATGAACACGAGTTTCTCCTCCACAATCGTGGGCGCCAGTTAGTTCCTTAAGCTTGGAATGGACGAAGCCCATCGTTGAGAAGTTGGCGAAGTGTGGTTCTGCAATTAGAACCAATTAAACCGGATTTCTCCCAATCTCAGATGATCGGGTTTAATATGAAAATACAATTAAACCCGATGGTAAAAAACCCAAGCCTGGGGTGTTTTATTCAGACGCTGTCTTCCCGACAGACCTGTTCTTCACCTGAGGACGGCTGCTTGCGTTGTGGCCGAAACGTCGTGAAAATTGTATTTTATTATGTTTTATTTTTATTACTTTATTATTTCCCTGCTACGTGACTTTACCTGAAAAAACCAAGAAGATGTGTCACCCTTGACTCTCTCTCCTCCCTCTCCCCATACCCCCCCCCACGTCTCCCTCTCTCCTCCCTCTCTCCTTGTACCTCCTCTCTCCCCATACCCCCCCCCCCCGTCTCCCTCTCTCCTCCCTCTCCCCATATCCCCCCCTATCTCCCTCACTCCTTGTACCTCCCCTACCCCCCCCCCGTCTCTCCCCCCCCCCGTCACCTTGGAGACGGGGTCGAAGGCGTGGGTCCCCTGCGTTGCCGTGAGCGCCACGGCAAGCACGGGGGGCGGCAGCGTCGCCGTGACGACGACCGCCTCCAGCGTCTTCCCGCCGCTGTGCCGAGGCCCCAGCGTCAGCTCCAGACGCCCGCCGCCGCCACCGCCCTCACGGAACGACACCGAGTGGCGCACGCACACGGGCACGGACACCAGGCTGCGGGAGAAAGACAGAGACACACGCACGCCGGGATGGATGTGTCTTCGTGTGTCTCTCTGTCTCCGTGTGTGTCTCTGTGTGTGTCTCTGTGTGTGTCTCTGTGTGTGTTTCTGTGTGTCCATGTGTCTCTCTGCGTATGTCTCTGTGTCTCTGTGTGTCTCTCCGTGTGTCTCCGTGTGTCTCTCCGTGTGTGTCTCCGTGTGTGTCTCCGTGTGTCTCTCCGTGTGTCTCTCCGTGTGTCTCTCCGCGTATGTCTCTGTGTGTCTCTCCGTGTGTCTCTCTGTGTCCGCGTGTCTCTCTGCGTATGTCTGTGTGTCTCTCCGTGTGTCTCTCTGTGTCCGCGTGTCTCTCTGCGTATGTCTGTGTGCCTCTCCGTGTGCCTCTCCGTGCGCCTCTCCGTGCGTCTCTCCGTGCGTCTCTCCGTGTGCGTCTCCGTGTGTCTCTCCGTGCGTCTCTCCGTGTCTCCGTGTGTCTCTCCGTGTGTCTCTCCGTGCGTCTCTCCGTGCGTCTCTCCGTGCGTCTCTCCGTGTCTCCGTGTGTCTCTCCGTGCGTCTCTCCGTGTGTGTCTCCGTGTGTCTCTCCGTGTGTCTCTCCGTGCGTCTCCATGTGTCTCTCCGTGTGTCTCTCCGTGTGTGTCTCCGTATGTCTCTCCGTGTGTCTCTCCGTGCGTCTCCATGTGTCTCTCCGTGTGTCTCTCCGTGTGTGTCTCCGTATGTCTCTCCGTGTGTCTCTCCATGTGTCTCTCTGTGTGTCTCTCCGCGTGTCTCTCCGTGTGTGTCTCCGTGTGTCTCTCCGTGTCCGCGTGTCTCTCTGTGTGTATCTCTGTGTCACCTCTGCGAGGAGACGTGATAGGAGATGAGCCGGAAGTTCCCGTCGGGAGGGATGAAGGAGAGAACGCGCTCAGACTCCCAGCGCTTGAAGCGCACGCACGGGTGGAAACTCACATCGTCCAGCAGACGCGGGTTCTACACACGGAGAGACAGAGACACGCGGGGGGTGAGGGGGTGAGACACGGGGAGAGAGAGACAGAGACACGCGGGGGGGAGAGACACGGGGGGAGAGAGACACACGGGGAGACAGACAGAGACACGGGGAGACAGACAGAGAGACATGGGGAGACAGACAGAGAGACACGGGGAGAGAGAGAGAGACATGGGGAGAGAGAGAAATGATGAGACACACAGGGAGAGAGATGGGAGGAGAGACATGGGGAGAAACATGGGGTGAGAGACATGCGGAGAGAGAGAGACAGACGGGGAGACAGACAGAGACACACGGGGAGAGACAGAGAGACACGGGGAGAGAGAGAGACATAGTGTGAGAGAGAAATAATGAGAAAGACACACAGGGAGAGAGATGGGAGGAGAGAGAGACATGGGGAGAGAAAGACACACGGGGAGAGACAGAGACATGGGGAGAGAGAAAAATTATGAGACACACAGGGAAAGAGATGGGAAGAGAGACATGGGGAGAAACATGGGGTGAGAGACATGCGAAGAGAGAGACACAGGGAGACAGACAGAGTGACACGGGGAGAGACAGAGAGACACGGGGAGAGAGAGAGACATGGGAAGAGAGAGACACGGGGTGACAGTACAAGTGTGAATATGTAAATGCGAGTGTGTGTATCTGTATGTGTAGGGGAGCGGTGGCGCAGTGGTTAGCACTACACTGCGCTACGAACCCAGTGACCCCAGTTTGATTCCAGCTCACGACCACGGCCGGTGACGTTTATCTGAACCGGTCATGGACCTCCCCAAGGTCGACTCAGCCTCAAATGAATACCTGGTGTAGCGGTGGCGCGGAGTAAACATCGCCACTGGGGAGACAAAGGCGGTCGGACGTGGTGCTGGCCACCCACCCCCTCGTGTGCCGTTCTGGCCTTCATAGGTGCTCGCTAACAGCACTTGCCCCAAAAGTCTGCTCAGGCTATACAGGGGATCTTTGTCTTTATGTACATGTATAAGTGTTTATGTGTGTAAGTTGCTGCAGTAGGAGGCACAGGTGGTGCATCGGCCAGTCATCTCAGTCAGTCGACCCGTGGCACCTGCTGGGTCTGCCCCGTGACCTCCTGCCAGCGGGCGTTCGACACTTCACGTGGCCTCAAGGTGCACATGGCCTGGCACAAGCGTCGTGGTGACGTCACCTCCACTTAGTGGCGAATGGCGGTTGTTGTTGTTGTGTATGTGTGTGTACGTGTATGCGTGTGGACGTGTGTGTATGTATGCGTATGTACGTGTGTGTATGTATGTGTGTGTATGTATGCGTGTGTACGTGTATGCGTGTGTACGTGTGTATATGTGTAATAAAGGACTCTTCAGACAGTGTAGGTCTCCGTTGTCCTTTATTCGGGTTCTTGTCTCTCTCGCCCCTGCGGCGTCCTCGCTCAGACCCGCACCTCCTCCACCGTGCACCCTGCAACCACACCGCTGCTCCGTCTGCAGCCACACCGCTGCTCTGTGTGCCCCGCACACTCTGCTAGCTCTTCACGCCCGGCTAGCTTCCCACACTCCACTAGCTCTCCTCCGCTAGCTCTACTCCACTAGCTCTAGCCCACTAGCTCTGCTGTGCCCCACGTACACCGCTGGCCGACGGTGCCGTGGCCTCCCACCACGTGGCAAATGGCGCCACCCTCTCGCCACTGCCCAGCGTGGCCTCCTCCTGTTTCCACTCCTTCTCAACTCCCAGATCCCTTCCGGTTCCTCCCCTAAATCCTCTCTCTCACGTGACCCTGACTCCTCCTTCTCCTCACGTGACCCAGACTCCGCCCCCTCTTTCCTTGCTCGCATTACATGACCCCCCCCCCCCCCTGATGAAAAACTCAGCCGTCCCCGGCTGCAACAGAACAAAATAATGCGAGCAAATTACAACCATCGGGCATCACCAGACAACGGAGATTATAACAACACAACAACAACAAGAACAACAATTAACGAAAGGAAAGAGACTTGGAACGCGTGCGGGTCGCCGGCCCGTCCCGAACGGGAGGCGGCCCCCCCACAGACCGCGACCGCGACAGGGTTTTAAGAGCGGCGGGATCGGAACCGCCCGCCGCTGTTGGAGGCCTGTCAATACCAAAGTCCCGTTCCCCAGAGAGACCCGTCGCCGGGGTCTCCCGCAATCGCGTCCGTGGCGGGGTTAAAGGGGCAGCGGGGTCAAGTGTCCCCGTCACCGTGGTAGTCCCACCCGGAGCAGGATTCGCTGTATCCGTCTGTGTCACGGCCGGTTCGTCTGTAGAAGGCACGACAGGCACGCTTGCAGGTTGAACAGGCAAAGTCAGAGGCGCGTCGGATGCAACAGACACCGGCAAGGCAACATTAGGAGATGACGCATCCGTCTGCGGGGCCACGTAGGGTTTCAACCGAGACGTATGGACGTACCAGCGCCGCGATCCGAACCGAACACGTGCGGACTGCGGACTAGGAACCTCAATAAGCACAACCGGCCCCTGCCATGGTTTGTGCGACTTAGGGGAGGTCCCCGCCCGCACCTGCGGGCAGTGCAGCCAGGCCATGTCCCCCACTCGCCAGGGTGATTCCCCATCCGAGCGCAACGTTCGTTCCGGGCCTGGGTCTTGGCCGTAGCCAATCGGGCCACCTCCCATGCGTCTGCCACGCGATGAACAGCGTCCTGAATGTACTCGGGGAGAGGCTTAACAGGACCCTTCGCCCCCGTACCCAGCTGCACGTCCACCGGCAGCACATTCTCGCGGCCGTACATTTAAAAAAAAGGTGAATACCCCGTCGACGCATGAGGCGTCATCCGGTATGCGGAGAGCACCCCAGGGATATGCAAATCCCAATCAGCCTGCTTTTCGCTAACCGTATGACATAGCATGGCCGACAGGGTCCGATTAAGCCGTTCCACCATGCCATCCATTTGCGGATGGTAGGGAGACGTCCGAACCTTCTTGGTTCCCAGTGCAGCACACACCTCAGCCAACAATTTAGAAGAAAAATTCTGCCCTTGGTCCGTGAGCAACCTTTCCGGCGCCCCTTTGTCCATTACATATCCGAACAGGAACGCGTCCGTGATAGACGCCGCCGACTGGTCGGGTAAGGGCCAAGCCATCGGCCAGCGGGAAAGATATTCCACCCCGACCAGCAAAAATTTATTCCCCCTAGCGGATGGCGGGAAGGGCCCCAAAATATCCAACGCCACCAACTCGTTAATCCGAGACACCTGTATGGACTGCACTGGCGGAACATATGGGTGTTTAGGCGGCTTCCGCCGGGCACATTCGGGACACGCCCGAATGTGCCCGGTGACATCAGTTGTCATGCCGTGCCAGATGTAGTCCCGCTGCAACGTTAACAAGGTTTTCTGCACCCCGAGATGTAACAAAGTCTCGGAGTGCAGAGTCCGAACCAACTCGTACCAGAGGTGTGGACTCGAGTCATGTGACTTGGACTCGAGTCAGACTCGAGTCATGAATTTGATGACTTCAGACTCGACTTGGACTTGCATAACAATGACTTTGTCCCACCTCTGAGGTGTGGACTCGAGTCATGTGACTTGGACTCGAGTCAGACTCGAGTCATGAATTTGATGACTTCAGACTCGACTTGGACTTGCATAACAATGACTTTGTCCCACCTCTGAGGTGTGGACTCGAGTCATGTGACTTGGACTCGAGTCAGACTCGAGTCATGAATTTGATGACTTCAGACTCGACTTGGACTTGCATAACAATGACTTTGTCCCACCTCTGAGGTGTGGACTCGAGTCATGTGACTTGGACTCGAGTCAGACTCGAGTCATGAATTTGATGACTTCAGACTCGACTTGGACTTGCATAACAATGACTTTGTCCCACCTCTGAGGTGTGGACTCGAGTCATGTGACTTGGACTCGAGTCAGACTCGAGTCATGAATTTGATGACTTCAGACTCGACTTGGACTTGCATAGCAATGACTTTGTCCCACCTCTGAGGTGTGGACTCGAGTCATGTGACTTGGACTCGAGTCAGACTCGAGTCATGAATTTGATGACTTCAGACTCGACTTGGACTTGCATAGCAATGACTTTGTCCCACCTCTGAGGTGTGGACTCGAGTCATGTGACTTGGACTCGAGTCAGACTCGAGTCATGAATTTGATGACTTCAGACTCGACTTGGACTTGCATAACAATGACTTTGTCCCACCTCTGACTCGTACCGTAACGACGACGGAACCACCAGACGCCAGCGATCGTGCAACCCTTCCCTCCACATCAGCAACCCATCCCGGAGAGCGGCTCCCGGCGTCCCACCGGACAGCGGTCCCCCCGTCCCTTTCGCAGCCCGACCCCGCAAGGCCTCCAGCGACTCATCAAGCAATTGCTCGCGAATCCATACCGAGCGCGGCAGGTTCAAAACCCCATCAGCCGGTCCTGGGCATACGGGAGCCTCGGGCAACTCGACAGCTGACACAACAGGCCGAGGGGGTTGCGGAACCCGCGTACACCTATTCGTACCCGAAGCGCAAGCGCAAGGGGATCCCTGCGGCAATCTGGAGAGTGCGTCCGCGTTCGCGTAACGCGACCCCTTCCGATACTGAATTTCGAACGAAAATTCCTGCAGGGTTTCCAACCATTGTGCCAATTGGCCAGACGGTTGATCAACTCTCAGGGCATATTGCAAAGCCGCATGGTCCTGTGCGAACAATAAACGTACGGCCGTATAGATACGGCCGATATTGGCGGAGAAAATGCACAATAGCCAATAGTTTGCGGCGAGTAACGCAGTAGCAGGGTCTCTGCCGGAGACAACACGCGGCTACCGTAAGCTACTACGCGTTCAACACCGCCCTTGGACTGTGACAGAACGGCCCCAATCCCGGTGTCACTAGCGTCAGTATCCAGAATAAAAGGCCGATCAAAATCTGGATAGTCCAACGTCGGTGCCGTCGCCAAACGATCGCGTAAGCCCTCAAACGCCGCTTCCTCCGTCGGCCCCCAGCTGAACCTCCGGCCCTTCGCCGTAAGGAGGTGCATCGGCCTAGCGATCGTAGCAAAGTTCGGAACGAACCTGCGATAATATGAAGCGAACCCAACGAACCGACGTACGTCCCCCACTGTGGCCGGAGTCGTCCAGTTACGAACGCACGCCGTCTTCTCTGGGTCCGTGGTCACCCCGTCCGCACTGACTATGTGGCTCAAATAGCGCACGGATCGTTGCAGTGGGTGACACTTCTTGGGCTTAAATTTCAAATTGGCGGAGCGCATCCTAGCAAACACCGCGTCCAATCTCTGCAGATGTTCCTCAAACGTGCGGCTGAAGACGATAACATCATCTAAATATATCAAACATGTCTCCCACTGCAGACCCGTTAACAAAAGCTCCATCAGCCGCTGAAAAGTGGCGGGGGCAGCATTCAAGCCCATTGGAAGACAATTAAACTAAAATAAGCCCTGCGGCGTACGGAAAGCCGTCTTTTCCCTCGAGGACTCGTTTCAGGGGAAGCTGCCAGAATCCCGACGAGAGGTCAAGCGTAGAAAAAAACTTTGCCCCAGACAAGGCATCGAGGGAATCATCCATACGCGGCAGGGGGTACGCGTCTGCTACCGACACTTTATTCAATTTGCGAAAATCGACACAAAATCGCAATTTCCCATCCTTTTTCTTCACAAGGACCACCGGCGCGCCCCACGGACTGTTGGACGGGGAAATAATGTCAGCAGCCAGCATATCCTCGACTGCGCCGTGAACATGATCCCGCTCCGTCGGACTCAACCGATGCGGGTTCATCCGAATCGGAGCGGCATTCCCCGTATCAATATGGTGGGAGAGCAAGGAGGTGCGTCCCAAGTCGAAATCGTCCGAACTAAAAACGTCGGAATACCTTTCCAACAGCGCGCGAAGCGCGGACCGTTGGTCCCCAGTCAAAAACGCGTTTTCCCGGCACAACTCGGCAATCCACCGATCATCCTGCGCCGTGGAGGCCGAGACCCCCAAAACAAGGCCCCGGCAGTCCCGGTCGTCATGGGCCGTGAAAGCCGTCGTAGCGTGAGCCAAAACCGTTCCGGCCGGTACACTAACATTATCCGCGCTTCCATTCAACACTTGTAAAAACGGAGGCTGACCCGGCCGGACAATCGTCTGTGCCCCGACCATCGTCAAGCCACCCGTTATAGCCGTGGACGGCGATAACAACACACCCGCCGCTCCCTCAATGCCAGGCACCGGTTTCCGATACCGCAACGGAATAAGCACCTGCGAGCCAGGTGGAATATCAACAGATACCTCGGACAGCGCCTGTACCTGGCAGACAAGAGCAGACTGGCCCCAGGGCGACGACAAGAATGAAATTTTCCGACCCCCCCGGTAAATCAATACAATTGTGATCCACCCTTATTTGAATGGGCATTTTTGCCAGGAAATCGGTCCCCAACAAACAGGGCACCGCGAGGGACCTGGAAATCAACACGGTCCCTGAAGCCGACACCCCCTCCCCAATCGATATGCTGGCGTCCACCTGGCCCACAATGCCCATACTTCCCCCGTTCGCCGCTATGCAAGAGTCATAAACCGGTCGCACCCGCCCCGGCGGAATGGCTAGGAGATGGAAAATCACGTCGGAGATAATAGTCGCGGACGCACCTGAATCCACCAAAATGCGCACATCGACCCCTTGAATCGAACCAGGCACAGTGGACGACCCAGTAGCGGCCGCCACCACCCTCCGTGCCAATTTCCGCCACTGCGTCAGCGAGCGACACGGGTCAATCACCGCCCCCCCCGTTATTAATGGCACACGGACCGCGCGGCGATGGTGATGCATGAGATGACAGGCCTTGCCGGATGTCTGATGCGTACCGACTTGCCTGTCGTGGATGGTCCTCCTGCGTCGCGTCCGTGGCCGAGGCCTCCTGCTGGGGTGGCTGCCGAATGCGAGCCCAGCATTCTCTGGCGAAGTGGCCCTTACGGCCGCAGCGGAAACACGCCAAGTCGGTTCGCCGTGCAGCACCCCCTCTGTCTTGGCGCTCCCGCGCCGGCGGCCCGGAGCGCAACCCCGCTCCCCCTCGAGCAGGCCACTGGGTGAATGCCCCTGTCAACTCCTCAGGACCCCTGTCGTCTCGAACATAGATGGCCTTCTTCGGGTCCCACCCTGTCGCACCGCCTTCGACGGTGGGGCCCCCCCGTCCAAGCCGACACCTGTTTCCACCGTCGAAGGTTATATTGGGCATCCAGGCACTTAGCCGCCGCCCGGGACGTTAACTTATCGTGTCCGCACACCGGCATGGGGATGCCCAAGTCCCTGGATAACTCCAACATCTTGCCCAATATCAGAGGTTCCAACAAATCGAGCTCCGTCTGCGGATACGCGGCCATAGCTAGCTCCATCACGGCGCCCTGGAATGCCACCGGCGATTCTTCAGGTGCCCGTTGCCGCTGCACAAACCTGCGATGAGCATCGTCCGGGGGCTCATACGCCTTCGCCATTTCTTCAAACACCCCCTGTAGCGTCCTCTTCTTTTCGGCCTTGATGGAGCGGAGAACCTGACGGACTCATCGTCAAGAAGCGTTGGCAGGACCTCCAAGGCTTCCGCGTCCATTTCGCGGATCGTACAGCCGCTTGAAAACGGCAGGCGAATGCGCTCCAATCTCCGCCGATGGAGAACTCTTTCACAGTCGTTAGACGATGGCTGCGGGTCCCCGCTCCGCCGTCTTCCGTCGATGGTGATTCGTGCGGCAGCGACAAGATGGCGTCACTCCGCAACGTGTTCAAAATGGCGGCTCCCCGCGGTGGAGGCAGCAAGATGGCGGCTTCCTGCCGTTCCTCCCCAGCCACGCCCAAGATGGCGTTTCGTGCCGCGTGTTGGAGAGGGCTGACAGCGTCGGCAAGGCCCCAGTCGGATGGTCCCCGCTTGGCCTCCCCGAACTCGTCGTGGGCTTCACCAGGGTGCATAACTGCGCTAAAACAGCCTTCAGCGACTCAAGTTGGGCCGCCACGTGTCGCCATCCTTCGTCGGCGTCCACCAACGCGGACGGACCTGCTGAGCCGGTAACATCCTGCACCCCCGGCGCGTCGCTCGTCCCTGCGTCGCCTCCTCCTTCCATCGTCAGGAGCGCCACCGCCGGAGGAAGATCGTCTTCAGAAGATGGTGCAGAAGATGGTGCAGGGATGTTCTTTCTTCTGAACTGTTTCGACATGCCGTTTCACTTCCGACACCAATGTAATAAAGGACTCTTCAGACAGTGTAGGTCTCCGTTGTCCTTTATTCGGGTTCTTGTCTCTCTCGCCCCTGCGGCGTCCTCGCTCAGACCTGCACCTCCTCCACCGTGCACCCTGCAGCCACACCGCTGCTCCGTCTGCAGCCACACCGCTGCTCCGTGTGCCCCGCACACTCTGCTAGCTCTTCACGCCCGGCTAGCTTCCCACACTCCACTAGCTCTCCTCCGCTAGCTCTACTCCACTAGCTCTAGCCCACTAGCTCTGCTGTGCCCCACGTACACCGCTGGCCGACGGTGCCGTGGCCTCCCACCACGTGGCAAATGGCGCCACCCTCTCGCCACTGCCCAGCGTGGCCTCCTCCTGTTTCCACTCCTTCTCAGCTCCCAGATCCCTTCCGGTTCCTCCCCTAAATCCTCTCTCTCACGTGACCCTGACTCCTCCTTCTCCTCACGTGACCCAGACTCCGCCCCCTCTTTCCTTGCTCGCATTACATATGTATGCGTATGTACGTGTGTGTATGTATGCGTATGTACGTGTGTGTGTGTGTGTATGCGTGTGTACGTGTGTGTGTGTATGCGTGTGTACGTGTGTGTGTGTATGCGTGTGTACGTGTGTGTGTGTATGTGTATGTACGTGTGTGTATGTGTATGCGTGTGTACGTGTGTGTATGTATGCGTATGTACATGTGTGTATGTGCGTGTGTCACCATGAAGGAGAGTGTGAGGTCAGGCATCCCCGTGAGCTTCACACAAGCGTCAATCACGCCCTGAATCTCAGCCGTCACCGTGGAGCCTGAGACACACGCGGAGACACACAAAGAACAAAGCAAAGATCCCCCGTATAGCCTTTAACAGACTGTTGGGGCAAGTGCTGTTAGCGAGCACCTATGAAGGCCGGAACGGTACACGAGGGGGTGGGTGGCCAGCACCACGCCCGACCGCCTTTGTCTCCCTAGTGGCGATGTTTACTACACACACCGCTACACCAGGTACTCATTTGAGGCCGAGTCGACCTAGGGGAGGCCCGGGACCGGTTCAGATAATCGTCACTGGTGTTGGCCGTGAGTGGGAATCGAACTCGTGTCGCCGGGTTCATAGCGCAGCGTAGCGCTAACCGCTGCACTATCGGAGACACACAGACACGGACACACAGACACACACATCAAAGTGTGTCTCTCTGTCTCTCTTTCTCTGTCCACCCTCTCCATTGTCCCCTGTGTCCCCCCCCCCCTCTGTGTCTCTGTGTGTCTATTGCACTGGTCAACAAAAAAAAAGTCTCTCCAAATTCACCCCACACTCTCCTCTCTCTCCCCAAACTCTCTCCCTCCTCTGCCCTCCCTCTCATCTCTCTTCACCCTCTCAGCCCTGTCTCTCTGTTTTTTTTCCCAAGTGAATTTTATTGTTGGACACAAGTTGTGGGCAAGCAAAGATGGTGCAATTTTGATTTAAAGCTTTCGTGTTTGGTGACTTTGTGTGTTTCGTAGCGAAACCGGCTCCAGTGCTGTTGCTGCTGGCAGCAAAAAAAGTGGTTTGAAAGTCAAAAGTCTCTCACACACTGTGTCTCTCTCTGTGTCTCTCTCTGTGTCTCTCTCTGTGTCTCTCTCTGTGTCTCTGTGTCTCTCTCTGTGTCTCTCTCCCTGTCTCTCTCTGTGTCTCTCTCTGTGTCTCTCCCTGTCTCTCTCTGTGTCTCTCTGTGTCTCTGTCTCTCTCTGTGTCTCTCTCTGCGTCTCTCTCTGTGTCTTTCTCTGTGTCTCTCTGTGTCTCTCTGTCTCTGTGTCTCTCTCTCTCTGTGTCTCTCCCTGTCTCTCTCTGTGTCTCTCTCTGTGTCTCTCCCTGTCTCTCTCTGTGTCTCTCTGTGTCTCTGTCTCTCTCTGTGTCTCTCTCTGCATCTCTCTCTGCGTCTCTCTCCGTGTCTCTCTCTGTGTCTCTCTCTCTGTGTCTCACTCTCTCTGTGTCTCTCTGTCTCTCTCTGTGTCTCTCTCTCCCACTATCTGTCTCTGCCTCTCACTCACCAGAGCGATCAATGATGGCATCCACCTCCTCTATCACGTCGAAGTACGCCTCGTTGTTGGTGTAGCGCACGCCGGTGCGTCTCCACGGCACATTGGAGAGCTGCCCCGAGGGCAGAGTGTCTCCTACATTGGTGCTGCCTGCACGGGGGGGAGAGAGCGGGAGAGAGAGAAAGAGTGAGTGAGATGCAGAGAGGGAGATGGAGAGAGAGTTTCAAAATAATGTTATTGCTGCCAGCAGGGAGAGCACCGGAGCCGAGTTCGATGCGAAGTGACACATCGAGTGCAGCGTCACGTGTGGACATCACAAACACTGCACATGGCACTGCACGTGCCACGCATACAGAGAGAGAGCGGGGAGAGAGGGGGGAGAGGGTGAAAGAGGGAGAGAGTGGGCGAGAGAGTGAGCGAGAGAGCGAGAGAGTGAGCGAGCGAGTGAGCGAGAGACTTTTGACTTTTAAAGCGATTTTATTGCTGGGGCAACAATTACATTCAGGGTTTTCCATGGTCGACGACCGTGACACTCATTCCAGCGGATCAAAA
>NC_083843.1:8502757-8585340 GCF_015708825.2 Lethenteron reissneri | reverse complement strand
GGATTTTTCACCGGGGGGGGGGGGGGGGGGGGTCATGTAATGCGAGCGTAAATGGGGTTGCTGCTGGGCTCTGGCTCAATCATACGGCCCGGGGTATTGGGGGCGGAGCCCGGTATGGGGGGCGTGTGGGAGGTGCCGCCGTTCACCTCGGCTCCAATGGGAAGCGAGGTGAATGGAGGTGGAGCCAGCAGGGCAGTATGGGAAGGCCGGATCTGACGATCCGGAAGGGGAGGAGTCAAGGTCACGTGGGAGAGAAGATAAAGAGGGGAGCCCGGAAGAGATTGGGGTCAGTTGATGGAGTGAAGAAGCGGGACCATGTTGGGTGGCCGCCGCGCCATCAGCCACGTGGCTGACGGGGCTTCGGCGGCACACCGTCGGCCAGCGGTGTGCGGAGCGGGGAGGAGCGGAGCGACTGACGGGAGAGGAGCTGACGGGAGAGCGCGTGGGGGGCGCGTGCGAGGAGGAAGAGCGTGCGTGGCACGCGAGAGGAGCGTGCGGGGTACGCGAAAGGAGCGTGCGGGGCACGCGAGAGGAGCATGCGTGGCAGCCGAGAGGAGACGCTGGTCCCTTGTCAGGACCAGCAGGGTGTGAGGACGAGTGGAGGAGCTGAGGAAGCGCGTGCGGGGGCGCGCGCAAGACGACGCTGGTCCGCGGAGACCAGCGGGGTGCGGAGAAAGAACTTGAATTAAAGACCAACGGAGACCAGCAGTGCCTGACGGAGTCTTTTATTACAATAGGATGGGGGGTAGTAGGTTAGGGAGTGGCAGGTGTCGGGTAAGAGAGTGTTGGGTGCAGGTGAGTGGGTGGTGGTCATCATTACCAAGCGTCGTCATTATCATCATCATCTTGCTCTTCATCATCATCCATCAGTCAGGATCCATTCATCATCATAGCTCATGATGACGAGGAACAAGCAAACTGACAGAGTGCAGCAAAAAATAACACGAGATGCGCCATGGAATGTGGCCCAAGGCTACAGACAGCACTTACCTGTGAAGGCGTAGGCTGCAGATTTACTAACTGTGCCAGGGTTTAATATCCGTTAATATAACATCTATACAAACAAAACAACAGCAACCATCCCAAAAAAATACATGTTTACACAAGTCAGTCTCAGCTATGAGAGAGTCACATTCACAGCCTGGATGACAATCTTGACAATAGATTTTCAGATTTAATTTTTTATTCACCAAGAACACATTGACCGTTGACCCACAATACAATGTGATTACAATCTACAGGTAATCCAGAACACAATCAGGTCTATGTAAATTTACGCGATCTAACCCAATAAACCTTTATCATTGATAATATTGGTCGCGAAAGCCTACGTGTTAAAGTCGATTTGTTTAACCAGGTGAGAACTCAAGAAACCAGGATGAGTCTCGGTTGCACGGAGTGATGATAATGATGCTGCTGCTGATGATTCTGTTACTGCTGATAATGATTCTATCATTATTGATGCCAGTTCTACTCCCGATGCTGATGATGGAGCTACTGCTGTTGATGCTGTTACTAATTCTTCTGCTGATGATACTTCTGCTGATAATCGAGTCGAGTTGAATTTTTATTTAACGAGGTAAGAACTCAGGAGATCAGGATGAGTGTCATTGACAAGAAGTGACCTGGGTCACAAAAATGAAAACAGCAAAACAAGTCAAACCTATGCCAGCAATGAAGCAAGTATATAGAAATCTCACCCACATCCCAGAGCACAATGCGATTAGTGTTCACACAATTACACAACTGGTACGAGATAATCAATGCGTCTCAAATCATCTACATGTTGCTAGACACCCTGAGACTCGAGGTTGGGTTCACACCGGATTGGTGTCTCACGTTAAGGAGGGACGCCGTTGTGGCTAGGATATGTTAACTTCCTCGCCTGGTATGCAGGAGGTCATTGGTTGGATTCCGACCCTGACAGTTGCTGGAAATTTGGAGTTTGTGTTGTCTCTATCCCTGTAATAACACAGTGTATTTGTGTTATTAATGCGTGTTGAGACAATATTAGTCGTGTCGTATTGTAAGGTAGATCCTCACTCTAGATATATATCAGGTGCTTAATAACTTTAACCCACTTCAAAGTCAAAACACAGTTCCCATTGTTGTCAGCAGAAGCGTTATCCCATAAATCGAAAGTTGTGGCTTCAGGTCCAAAAGTCTGACAGCAGATAATGAAAATATTAATCAAAACAAACCTTTACGAATAATATTGGTGGCAAAAGACCTCCTACTACTACTAGGTATTAAATGGCTTCTCTCTCTCTATGCCCTGTAAAATAAAACTAGTTTGGGTGGGGGGAGGAGGGGGTCACTCGACCCCTGGTTAAAACAAAAATGCTTTATCCCAGCGACGCTCAGCACACACCACGAGTAGTCCCCCCCTAGTGATGCCATCCCATTCCCACCCGGGATATATCGCCCAACGAGCGAGTGACCACGAGAGGACGGCGCGCGTCACCCCGTAGCGTCACGTGACGCGTGTTCCCAGCACGCCCGCGGTGGAGCTCCGCCCTCTCGGCGTTGAGCGCCACGCGGCGCGAGGGACGATGACGTCAGAGAGAAGCTTGGCTCCCCCCGCCCTCCCCCACCAGTGCGCTAACCACTGCACCACCGCTCCACCCCACACAACGCACATGCTCCTCTATACACTAAAGACAAAGATACCCCCTATAGCAGAGGTCGCAATCGGGTACCCGATACCCGTACCCTACTCGATACCCGGCTACCCGTACCCGGCCGGGTACCCGTTTGCGACCCTGGTGCGGTCGGGTACGGGTACGGGTAGGCCGTGAGTCACTGGTGAGTAACCGTTTGTAACTCATTACCCGATACCCGGCTACCCGTACCTGGCCGGGTACGGGTACTCGTTTGCGACCCTGGTGCGGCCGGGTACAGGTAAGGAATCAAAACCCGTTTGCGACCTCTGCCCTGTAGCCTTAACATACTGTTGGGTCAAGTGCTGCTAATGAGGAGCACCTATGAAGGCCAGCCTGGCAGAGACCCGCCTTTGTATCCCCAGGGGCGATATTTACTGATCGTACCAGGTACTCATTTGAGGCTGAGTCGACCTCGGGGAGACTCAAGACCAATTCAGATAAGTTATCAATGGTGTTGGTAAACCGGTCATGGGCCTCCTCTAGGTCGTCTCAGCCTAAAATAAGTACCTGGTACAATGTGTAAATATCGCCACTTGGGAAACAAAGGCGGCCAGGCGTGATGGTGGCCACCCACACCCTCGTGTGAAGTGCCGGCCTTTTTAGGTGCTCACTAACAGCACTTGCCCGTACAGTCTGTTAAGGCTATACGGGGATAGTTCTCTTTGTATCTGTGTGTGTATGTTTCTGTTTGTGAGTGTATTTGTGTGTGTATGTACATGTGTCTACCTGTTTGTGTGTCTGTGTGTTTGTCTATCTGTGTGTGTGTCTGTGTAGTCTTAACAGACTGTTGGGGCAAGTGCTGTTTGCTAGTAGCACCTATGAAGGCCGGCACTGTGGCACACGAGGGGGTCGGTGACCAGCACCACGCCCGACCCGCCTTTGTCTCCCCAGTGGCGATGTTTGCACATCGCAGCAGGTACTCATTTGAGGCTGAGTCGACCTAGGGGAGAGCCTGGACCGATACCGAATATCGTCACTGGTGTTGGTGAACCGGTCATGGGCCTCCCCTAGGTCGACTCAGCCTGAAAAAATAGTTCCTGGTACGGTGTGTAAAGATCACCACTGGGGAGACAAAGGCGGCCGGGCGTGGTGTTGGCCACCCACCCCCTAGTGTGCTATGCCGGCCTTCATAGGGGCCGTCCATAAATGACGTCACGCGATTTCTGATCCCCCCCCCTCAAATATGACGTCACAAAGCTCTGCCCCCCCCCCCCAAAAAAAAATAAAACATGCCTAAAATAGCTTTAAACTATTGTCATTGTAGTGCATATTTAATGTGGCGCTGCACTCTGATGTTGTAGGAGAAAACATTTATTAAAAAGTCTATTTAATTAAGTAGAACGTGTTGTCTATATTCATTTAAAGTTACTCATTTTGACGTGACGTCACATTTCTCAACGCCCCCCCCCCCATCGTCACAAATGTCTAACCCCCCCCCCCAGGTGCGTGACGTTATTTATGGACAGCCCCATATGTGCTCGCTAACAGCCCTTACCCCAACAGCCTGTTAAGGCTACACGGGGGATCTGTGTCTTTGTGTGCGTGAGTCTGTGCGTTGCGCCCGTTCCTCTGCGCTGCTCACACTCCGTGCTCTCAGGACACACGACTCAGATCCAGAATCCTCACTGAGCTACCAACACCCACCCACAGTGCGGGGTAGAGCGGTTGACTAAACGAGTGGTGGACGGAGTGCAGCAGCTCCATGGAGTCGGCGCGGTAAAACGACAGCAGCCCCGCCTCCCAGTGCAGGTGACACCCGACTCTCCGGGGAGGATCCCTCACCGGCACTGAGGTCACTACACCACCATGAAGCACTGAGCAGCTGTTGTTGTTTTTATATAAAACCCAAGATGAGTCGTTCCTTCCCAGGCTGCACTCTTTACCACCCCCTTTCCGTGCGATCGTCCCGTACGCGACACCAACCTCACAGCCCCCCGTCACACCCCCCACGTCCACCTCCCAGTAGTGCTGACCCGACGAGAAGCTCTCGGAGCACAGGGCTTGTGCATAGCGATCAAAGCGGTGCGGGTGATCGGGGCGACCCTGGGAGACAGCGGTCAGCGTCACCGTCCTGAGGTCCGAGGAAATCTGGAGGTTGTTGCAGGCCGAGTTTGGGTCCACAGTCGGTGAGCGTCCGTCTGCAGTAACGATAATCACAGTAGCCGTGTAACAACAGCACCACTATAACAACAGCACTCGTGCACTAACACGCACGTACACTACAATAGAGCATTTTTCGATTTAAAGCTTTCGTGACTGCAGGGATTCATCTTCTTGGTTCTTTCGGTAAAGTCACGTAGAAGGGAAGTAATAAAATAATAAAAATAAAACATAATAAAACAATTACAATTATTTTATTACTTCCCTTCTACGTGACTTTACCGAAAGAACCAAGAAGATACAATAGAGCAATTCATAATGAGCATTGTTATACAACGTTGTAATGCGTAGCTATCGGTGTGATGACATGTAACGGGCACTTTGTCAATCCACTGCTGGATGAGGGCCTCCCTACACCGTGCGGGTCGCGGGGGATGTTTGACCATACTTCACCACGCTGGTCACCGCGTGTTTGTGGAGGCAGGTGGCGCGGCTGGCGAGAGCACAGAAGTACAGTACAGCAGTGCGTTTGTCTGCCCCGTCATCTACATTTTTAAAAGTCGAGCTTCAGTTCGATATTCACTGTGTAATAGATGTAAAACATGTGATGATACCATCAAAATGTGAACTGCTCTATATATTCTAATGTAAGGCTGAAAACTTAAAAGATATTAAATTCTCCCAACATGTATTTGTTAAAATGTTTTAATTGAAATAGAACGATCAAAGATAGAACAATTGTTAAGTTTTTTCGGTAAAGTCACGTAGGTAAAATAATAATAATAATAAAATAATAATAAAATAATAATACAATAATAAAATATAAATAATAATAAAATAATAGCGGCAAAATAATATTGAAATAATAATAAAATAAAAATTGCTAATACAACAATAATAATTAAATTAAATATTGATAAACTAATATTTATAAATAATAAAATAATAATAAGATGTTTTTATAATAAAATACTATCGAAATAATAATAAAATAAAATAGTATTAACTAAATGGTAAAATAATAAAATTAACTAATAATAAAATAATAATAAAATAAAGTGATACAGTAATTTTAGCTGTGACGGTCCCACCTGAAGACGGAGACTTGTGTTGCCTTCGAAACGTCGTGATTGAATTGAGTTATTTTCATTTATTATTATTTTATTTTATTATTATATTTTACCAACGTGACTTTACCGAAACAACCTAAGAGTATGAATCCTTGCAGTCACGAAAGCTTCAAATCTAGAATTAATTGTTAAGTTAAATCAATAAAGTTCTAATAATAAAAATTTCAACATTCCAATAAGAAAGTAAGAGGACTTTCCAAAAATCGCAGCCTTTGCGATTTGCTAATCGCATTGTTTCAAATTGCGACTTCGATTTGAAATCGATTAATCGTTCAGTCCCCTGTGCGGTAGTGCCCGTGGGAGGCAGTGGATCACAGCAGCGTGGATATCAACACCGCCGCAGCGTCTCTGTGTGTGTACAACAAACACAAACATCTCCCGTGTGTCACCTTTCACAGACTGTAGGGGCAAGTGGTGTTGGTGAGCACCTGTGAAGGCCGGCACGGCACACGAGGTGTGTGTGTGATAGTGTAGTGGTGTACACTCGTGTGTGTATGTGTGTGTGATAGTGTAGTGATGTACACTCGTGTGTGTGTGTGTGATAGTGTAGTGATGTACACTCGTGTGTGTGATAGTGTAGTGATGTACACTCGTGTGTGTGTGTGTGTGATAGTGTAGTGATGTACACTCGTGTGTGTGTGTGTGATAGTGTAGTGATGTACACTCGTGTGTGTGTGATAGTGTAGTGATGTACACTCGTGTGTGTGTGATAGTGTAGTGATGTACACTCGTGTGTGTGTGTGTGATAGTGTAGTGATGTACACTCGTGTGTGTGATAGTGTAGTGATGTACACTCGTGTGTGTGTGTGTGTGATAGTGTAGTGATGTACACTCGTGTGTGTGTGTGTGATAGTGTAGTGATGTACACTCGTGTGTGTGTGTGTGTGTGATAGTGTAGTGATGTACACTCGTGTGTGTGTGTGATAGTGTAGTGATGTACACTCGTGTGTGTGTGATAGTGTAGTGATGTACACTCGTGTGTGTGTGTGATAGTGTAGTGATGTACACTCGTGTGTGTGTGTGTGATAGTGTAGTGATGTACACTCGTGTGTGTGTGTGTGTGTGATAGTGTAGTGATGTACACTCGTGTGTGTGTGTGTGTGATAGTGTAGTGATGTACACTCATGTGTGTGTGTGATAGTGTAGTGATGTACACTCATGTGTGTGAGATAGTGTAGTGATGTACACTCGTGTGTGTGTGATAGTGTAGTGATGTACACTCGTGTGTGTGATAGTGTAGTGATGTACACTCGTGTGTGTGTGTGTGATAGTGTAGTGATGTACACTCGTGTGTGTGTGTGTGATAGTGTAGTGATGTACACTCGTGTGTGTGTGATAGTGTAGTGATGTACACTCGTGTGTGTGTGATAGTGTAGTGATGTACACTCGTGTGTGTGTGTGTGTGATAGTGTAGTGATGTACACTCGTGTGTGTGATAGTGTAGTGATGTACACTCGTGTGTGTGTGTGTGTGATAGTGTAGTGATGTACACTCGTGTGTGTGTGTGTGATAGTGTAGTGATGTACACTCGTGTGTGTGTGTGTGTGTGATAGTGTAGTGATGTACACTCGTGTGTGTGATAGTGTAGTGATGTACACTCGTGTGTGTGTGTGATAGTGTAGTGATGTACACTCGTGTGTGTGTGATAGTGTAGTGATGTACACTCGTGTGTGTGTGTGATAGTGTAGTGATGTACACTCGTGTGTGTGTGTTTGATAGTGTAGTGATGTACACTCTGTGTGTGTGATAGTGTAGTGATGTACACTTGTGTGTGTGATAGTGTAGTGATGTACACTTGTGTGTGTGATAGTGTAGTGATGTACACTTGTGTGTGTGATAGTGTAGTGATGTACACTTGTGTGTGTGATAGTAGAGTGATGTACACTCGTGTGTGTGATGGTGTAGTGATGTACACTCGTGTGTATGTGATAGTAGAGTGATGTACACTCGTGTGTGTGATAGTGTAGTGATGTACACTTGTGTGTGTGATAGTAGAGTGATGTACACTCGTGTGTGTGATAGTTTAGTGATGTACACTCGTGTATGTGATAGTGTAGTGATGTACACTCGTGTGTGTGATGGTGTAGTGATGTACACTCGTGTGTGTGATAGTGTAGTGATGTACACTCGTGTGTATGTGATAGTAGAGTGATGTACACTCGTGTGTGTGTGTGTGTGATAGTTTAGTGATGTACACTCGTGTGTATGTGATAGTAGAGTGATGTACACTCGTGTGTGTGATAGTGTAGTGATGTACACTCGTGTGTGATAGTTTAGTGATGTACACTCGTGTGTGATAGTGTAGTGATGTACACTCGTGTGTGTATGTGATAGTAGAGTGATGTACACTCGTGTGTGTGTGTGTGATAGTGTAGTGATGTACACTCGTGTGTGTGTGATAGTGTGGTGATGTACACTCGTGTGTGTGTGTGATAGTGGAGTGATGTACACTCGTGTGTTATAGTGGAGTGATGTACACTCGTGTGTGTGTGTGATAGTGTAGTGATGTACACTCGTGTGTATGTGATAGTGGAGTGATGTACACTCGTGTGTTATAGTGGAGTGATGTACACTCTTGTGTGTGATAGTTTAGTGATGTCCACTGTGTGTATGCGCTATACATGAACATTGATAAATGATCGTGGGGAGCGGTAGCACAGTGCTTAGCGCAGTGACCCGATTTTTAGTCTTGCTCACGGCCAACACCAGTGACGATTATCGCACTCGGTCCTGGGTCTCCCCTAGGTCGACTGAGCCTCAAATGAGTACATACTGCGGTGTGTAAACATCGCCACTTGGGAGACAAATTCGGTCGGGCGTGGTGCTGGCCACCCACCCCTCGTGTGCCGTGCCGGCCTTCATAGGAGCTCGCTAACAGCACTTGTCTTTGTGTTCTTTTGTAATTAACTTATTGCCTGTGTAGTGATTTGCACGGGCAACTCAGCTCATGCCTTGGTCTGGCTGTCGAATAGAACCTAAAGTTGCCTTTGATTCTGAGAGCTTCAGGCTGTAACACCGAATCCTGAGAATCCTCAAGGTCTTCGATTCTGTATCTGCACACGAGGGGGTTGGTGGCCAGCACCACGCCCGTCCGCCTTTGTCTCCCCAGTGGTTATGTTTACTACACACCGCACCAGGTACTCATTTGATGCTGCATCGATCTAGGGAAGGCCATGGACGGGTTCAGATAATGCATCACTGGTGTATTCTGTGAGTGAGAATCGAACTCGGGTAGCCGGATTCATAGCGGAGCATGCTAACCACTACACCACCGCTCTGCAACATGTACGATCACAATTATACGCGCAATAATACACACGCACACGTGACGAGAGTTCGTGGAACTCACACATGAACGCCAGCTGGTTCCTTATCGAGGCGATGTCTTCTTCCTTGGGACATGGAGGTGGAGTTCCCTTCTGAGCGCCTCTCCTGTGAGACCAGAACCAGCAGTGACTCACACAGCCCGTGTCTTACACAGCACCAACACACACAGCACCATCACAGTATCATCATCACAGCATCATTCACAGCATCATCACACCATCACAGAGCAAGTGCCTTACACAGCATTATCACATACAGTATAATCGATCACAGCATCATCACACACAGCATCATCCACTCACACACACATCACACACAAGGCGTCACCCACTGTGTGAATCTGTGCAAGTTCATGAGTCCATACCGGTTTGTCTCCTTCAGGTGAACCTGCAGGAGTCAGACACAGGGCAGGGGGCACGAGTCAGTTCACCTCCAGCCACGTTAACCACACGGTGATTGGTAGACGCGATGATCTGGGCTGTGCTCAGCCATTCGCGTATTCCAGTGTTGTTGGTTGTAAACAAGGCAAAGCCGTGGACTCGTTCGGACTCGATGGTTCTCATCAGCAAAGTGTGGCCTCGAAAACCGTGACCACATGGTACCCGATGTCATGGGAAAGAGGCGTCCATAGCACTCGATATCGAGTCACAGTGATTGTGACCCAACATTCAAAATAATGATCAATCTCTGGGTTTGTTTCACATTTCTGAGACTCATCAGCAGTCGGTGCTAAACTACAAATGCTTCTAACTTTACTGATGTTAAAGGTGCTTCTCTTTTCAGTTTTACTAAATGTTGGTCTATATTTGGTTACACGAATGATCAAAATTTAGCATCAAGTAGCCTCAATCTGTGGTACATTACAGGACCATGCTGTTACGGTTTTTAATGCCAACATCTGCATACATTACCAACCATTTATTAACTCGTGGGATTTGTGTGTTAATCGTTTATTTATTCTTTGGAAATTCAGCGATAATTTTCATTTTTGTCAAAATATAGCATGGGCTATAGGTTGTGTTGAAGGTACAAGTTGTGTTATCCTGTGCTTTGTGATATATCGCATGTGGCACATTTATAAATGCACAGGCAATCCTCGATTTACGAACACCGGCACTTACGAAACAGCTTCCTTGAAATATATATATTTTACATTGACTTAAAACGCAAACTCACACTTGCAAACTAAACTCCAGAACTATTTTTTCAGCGGAGCGATCCTCCTCGAGATGTAATGAGTCAGCTGCACGCTCGGAGTGAGTGTGTGTTCATGTGTGTGCGCCCGCGGTCAAACATGTCGAGCGGTATTATCTTTACATCGGTTGCATAACGCTGTGTGGAAGCTACCTGGTCTGTCGTTCCACACGAAGCTTCAGGTCTTCTTTGCCACAGTCATGCCCTCCCTTCTCTACACTTGCGAAACGTGGACCCCCCTAATGGAACATCTTCGCCGGTTAGAAACATTTAGGCTGGCCTGCCTACGATCCATCCTGGGTTTAACCAAGCTGGATTGTGTGAGGAGCTCACAAATCCTTGAAAGATCTGGACAAAGTCCCATTGGTGAGCTCCTCCAGCAGGCAAGGCTGGGTCATCTAGACCATATGCCCAGCGACCGCATGCCTAAACAGCTTTTGTTTGGCCGGATAGGGGCGGCTAAATGGGCGTGTCTCGAGCTAGAGAAGAGATGGAGTGATGTGGTACAAGAGGATGTGGAGCTGAGTGGACTTGCTGATGACTGGTACTAGCGGTGTTAAGATTGGCCTCTGTGGAAGAGGCTCATGAAGGATGCTACTGGGTAGTTGGAGGCAGTGACGCTCCAACAACAATGGAGGGCAGAGAACCGACACTCACAACAACGAGCGGAGTGCCGGGTGGCTAATGCCCAGCAAGTTGGCACAGTAGGGGGCACAGGTGGTGCATTGGCCAGTCATCTCAGTTAGTTCACCCGTGGCACCTGGGTTTGCCCCGTGACCTCCTGCCGGCGGACGTTCAACACTTCACGTGGCCTCAACGTGGACATAACCTGGCACAAGCGCCGTGGTGATGTTACAGCCACTTAGTGGCGAATGGCGGTTGTTATTGTGTGGGGAGTGGTAGTGCAATGGTTAGCGTGCTGCACTATCAACCCGGTAACACGAGTTCTATTCACCCTCACAACCAACACCAGTGGCAATTATATGAATGGGCGCTGGGCCTCCCCTACGTTGACTCAGCCTCAAATGAGTACCTGGTTCGGTGTGTAAACATCGCCACTGGGGAGTCAATAGTGGTCAATGGTGGCCGGGCATGGTGCTCCCCACTCACTCCCTCGTGTGCCGTGCCGGCCTTCATAGTTGCTCCTCTACAACAGTCTGTTCAGGCTCTATGGCACATTGTTATCATTGGAGTGTGTCTGTGTGTGTACGTCTGTGTGTGTGCACGCATGCCCCGTGTGTGTGTCTTTGTTGTGTCTGTCAGTGTATATTTGTCTTGTGTGTGAGTTTGCGCGTGACCCATGTGTGTGTGTGTGTTCAATTGTAGTGACTCATTGCGCCCCTTCTAACAAGCAAGACAGGATCAGGACTCAAGGTAAGTAAAAATAAAACCGATTTTTTTTTTCAATTTATATCACTTTATCTTACGTGTTATATACTATACAATTATTTGACAGTGTTACATGATAATGTACAATATTTATTCTTATTTATTAGTTTAACAGTACTTCAATTTTTTGTTGAGCTATAAGACATTTCATAACACCGACTGTATCGGCATTTAAATAGAGTACATTGTTGTGTTCTGACTTACGAATGGGGCTGATGAACGAGTTGTGTTGGTAAGTCGAGGACTGTCCGTAATGAACACGTGAACTGGGGCACTCGCCCTGGCTCCCTGAGTGCTCTACCTGCAGGAACGTGAGCGAGTCCCTCTCCTCCTGCAGAGCGCGCAGGCGCGTGGCTGCTGCCTGCAGCTCGTTGATCTCGCGCTCGTAATGAGCGACGTTCTCCTCGATCTGGGACAGCAGCTCGCTCCCCTTCATGTCCACGTGTTCCAGCGTCGCCCTCTCGTCCTCATCCAGCGTCGCTCTCATGCGGGTGAACTCGTCTGAGATGCCAGCCTTGGTCTGGGCCATGGAATCCTGCAAGGGGTGTGCGATGGATTCTATCAATTCGTATTCCATGCTTTAAGACCAAAGTCACATTGTTTTCCAGTTACTCCAAACCTTTTTTCCCCTGCCTTCTTTTCTGTGGACTCATCCCATTGAACAGGTCGATAACTTTAGAGGTATCTAGGTGCCATCTTACCCTTAACATTGATCATATCGCCAGTAAGATAAAAAAAAAAACGAAATCCTCTTTAAATATACACATTGTCTCACCTCGGCTCCATCTTCATGTAGTCCAAGCTGCCATCCTCCCCACCTTTGACTCCTGTGACATCATCGACTGCCGAGCCTCTTGTTCCATTATACCACCTGACCGCCCGCTTTGACCTTGATGCCTCCATATCAGCACATTATGCCAACCTCTGTATCACCTCCAATTTGTCCCCACTGGATACATTTATAGACCACCAATAGGCTGTCTTCATTCTAATATTCCTTTAAAACAAATCCGCCAAATATGTAAGGACCTCCTAACTCCGCAAATTCCTTGTCGCAATCTGTTCTCGCTAAAATTACCATATATTAAAACTAGGTTCTGTGACGCGTTCTTCCACGCTGCTGTTACTACCCCACATTACTGGAGTGTCCTTGCCTATCAGCCTAGGCTGGGCTCCCACCCCAGCCTCCAACACAATTAGAGGGCTGCGTAATGATTGAGATATGAACCAGTGCTGGACTCTACCTTCACCAACCTGCACTGACCCACGCAACTAAATATGGCCAACTAGCCTCAAAGATCAACGCGATGTTGCGGAACCTTCGTCCAGAAGTGTATTAGTGAGGATCTGTAAATTATTTACAAAAACAGATGAGCACACGATTCACCTTCTTCATATATTTATCTCTGCACATCACCAATAAAAGTATTTTGTACACAATCTATTGGCCCCACGGCCTTTTGGGACTGCTTTATTTTATCAGTACAGGCAGACCTCGTTAAATGCTCAATATGCTTCCTGAAGAAGTGAGCGCTTATCGAATCAGCGCTAAAAGGGGTCATTATGCTATTGTATATATGGGGATGCGTTCCCGTCAGCGTTCTTTCTTTCGGATGACCAATATATGAGGGCTTCATTGGGGTATCGGTAAAAGCACCAATCTAGATTTGAAGTTTTCGTGACTGCAGGAATCCATACTCTTTGGTTCTTATGGCAAAGTCACGTAGGTATAAAATAAAATAAATCACGACGTTTCAGGCGCAACACAAGCATCCGTCATCAGGTGCGACAACCACAGCAAGAAACATTTGCTGAAGCGGGTGAGAGGGCTGCCGTGACAAGAGGATATATCGGTAAGAGAAGGGGGAGGAGCAAGGGGGGACAGATAGAGAGGGGGGGTAGGGGGAGGGGAGCGCTGCGAGAGCGTTAGGGGACGAGCAGACGTGATGCCAGTGGGGGGAAGTGGGCGGGGTTGGAGTGGGAGGCTGAAGAAACTGGAGAAGCGGATATAAAGGCAACAACCATAAAGCAGTTAATGTTTTACCTGGTTAATAACATCCTTCCAATGATTGCTCAATTTGTAACCATCTTCTCGGTTGAAGTTATGTCTATGTTTATATATCTGGATGGCTTCATGAACAAACCTTTGATAGTTGCCCGAAGGTTTGCAGAGTTCCTTGGTCTTCGGAAAAAACAATATCAGCAAAGACGAGTGTTCTGAACTCGCAAAATTGAAAAAGAGAGATGGCATAGTCATCCTCTCGGCCGACAAGGGCAATGCTACTGTCATCATGCATAAAACCACATACAACAACAAAATCCAGGACCTTCTTAATGATGGCAGTTACACCAAAATCAACAAAGATCCTACTAACCGCCTGGCTACAAAAACCAACAATATCATTACCAGTTCGACTTCTCTAATCGAACCATTCAAATGGCTCTCCCTAAAACCTGCCACTAGACCACCCAGATTCTATGGTCTTCTTAGAATCCATAAAGAAGGTACTCCACTTCGGCCCATCGTTTCCACTATCAATTCACCTACCTACAAACTGGCCCGTTTTCTGTCTGATACCTTGCTTCCATTCACTGCCAAGACTACCTCAGCAGTACATAACTCAGCTCACTTGGTCTCTCTAATCAAGGGCATTTCACTGTCCCCAGATGATTTTCTCGTCAGCTTTAATGTAGTTTTTCTGTTCACCAAGGTTCCTGTGCCTGACACCTTAGCAATAATTGAAGATTTAGTCCAACATAGACTGAATCCTGATGTTCCTACTCTGGTTAGGCACTGCCTTACCAACACTTACTTCACCTGGAATGGTACTTTCTACAAACAAAATGAAGGTACTCCTATGGGTTCCCCCTTATCACCAGTGATAGCGAATGCTTTCATGGAGAAATTTGAAACAGATGCCATCCATACTCATTGTTTTTTTCGGTGAAGTCACGTATGTGGAAATAAAATAAAATTTAAATAAATAAAATAAAGTTAGATTTAAATAAATCACGACGTTTCGAGCACAAGCACTCATCATCAGGTGGAAATGGAGTAAAACAGATAGCAAAGAGTGACCAACGTAGAAGTAATAAAAATATGGCACACAGAAGATCTGATGATGCAGCAGTGATGAGAAATAAACTGGCACTAGATGAACACATGCAGTAAGGAAAACAACAGGCAAATGAAAAGTGTCTTGTTGTTCAGAACTATGGAAGGAACCGGAAAGAGAGTAAGACCTCACACAGAATGGATTGATGACATTAAAGATTGGTGCCAGAACGATGGGGCACTACTAGAGCATATTGGCACAAGACAGAGACAGGAAAGTGGAAACCAATGACGACATGGGCAGTAGACACTAGGGGCTATCTGCCCATGGATCGTCATGATGGTGATCACCAGGTAGGGCAGTGGTGGTGTGGTGGTCATCAAACTGTTTGGTGAGTAATTTATGAATGGGTGCTGGGCTGTCTTCACCAACCCACATTGACCAACTTGGTAAAATATGGTTAAGCAATCTGTGTGCTTGTCGGTTGTGGAAAGGCCTCAATGTTACACTGGTTTCACAAAAGGTGTAATTTATCCATAAGAGGTTTTTTGTGTCCAAACATAACGTACATACATGTAAATTACATATGTTTATTAACTGTGAATAACCCAACCAATAATATAGAAAATTGTAATTTGTATAAATACATGACCCCCCCCCCCATCCCCTGGTCTTCGTAACTGATTAGCTCACAAATGATGACATCGCATTTATCTCTCTCCACAATTTTGGCTGTGGCCTGATGAAGCTGGTTGAAATTACCGGGGAAACATCATTCTCGAATTGTAAATGTGGGTTTACTCTCCAACAAACCGGTGTGCTGAACTAGTAACAAATTAGCATGTTTTGTTTAAGTGACAAACTTTACTAATTGGCTGTGTTGGGTGGTGGCGGGTTTAATGACGCATTTATATTTTCACGATCTAACCCCAAGAAACCTCAATTTTGGATAATATTAGTCGCAAAAGTGTTAAACTGGTGTAAATTATTATTACCATCACAAATTGACTCGATGGATACAAATCAATCATTAACAGGCCAATGTGTAGTGATGCTCATGATACATCACCGGGCAACTCTGTTCTGGGTTCCACTCCATGCCAAGAGCAGGCCACCGAGATGAGAATGCCTGAGATCGGCCTAAATTGTGCGTCCAGGTCAGCCTCTGCCTGCCTCTGGGCCACCTCCAATAGCGAGGAAGGCCATCAATGATTCCACGCAGAGCTCTGGTGTGATAAGCCAACATGTCAGCCTATGTAATGTATCCACAGAGCCAGATCCTCCTGGCTGTGACTGCTTCAAACAGCGGCTGTCGTGCTGTTCATCGATGGACTCCGGTATTTGAGAAAATCTCGCAGAGTGAATGTGAAGTCTCCATTGCAAGCTACACTGGTCAAAGGCGTCAAGTTCTCTATATGATGAAATGCTCTCTTGTATGTTATATATTTGGTTAGAATATAAATCCATGCGGTTGATAGCAACGAGGCTCAGACCCAATTTCTTGCAGAAATATTAAAGTATACGCAATTGTCTTCTTGGTTCTTTCGGTAAAGTCACGTAGAAGGGAAATAATAAAATAATAAAAATAAAACATAATAAAATACAATTCTCACGACGTTTCGGCCACAACGCAAGCAGCCGTCCTCAGGTGAAGAACAGGGCTGTCGGAATGACAGTGTCTGAATGAACACCACCAAGCTTGCCAGCGTATATTTAAGCTGGGTTAGAGGAGGAGGGAGCCTTGACAAAGGAATTTGATACGCAAATGATGAATCCCTGCAGTCACGAAAGCTTTAAATCGAAAAATATACGCAATTGCATTATTATCGGTTGCCTCATTCGCACGACACCAAGATGAAGCAATTAATACATCACAATGAACGCAAACTGCAATGCAAGTGAAGCCAGTTTTAACATTTCATTATTTATGCATTGTCTACTTTATACTTGTGTAATGACGTCGGAGACACTGACTTTGAGGGTTTATTTATTTCTTGACCTTTTCACAGCGTCGGCTCGATGACACAGTCACGACTTGAAAACATAACTACGACTGACTATACAGCAACGACGGACTATATAGCGATGACTGACGACGCAGTGACGGCAGCAATGACAATGATGACAGCATCGACCCCGATCCCCACGGCAGCCCAGAACCCCGCTTCTCGCCCCCTTTTATCCTCCAGCGTTGCCCATGCCACCACCCCTGCCCACGCCCGCTTCTCAAACTCTCTCGCAGGTTTCTGAAGATTCCATCGTTCCCCTCTTTGTTTCCTGGCCTGGTGTGGTTACTAGTCATATATACTGTCTCTGTTGTTACCACTCGTTACCTATAATGTCTCCACACCTGAAGCTTACAACTCGTGGTCGCTAGTCCACGCACTGTCTCTACGTTTGGATGCATGACGAGACGTTTTCCCTTCATTACCTGTAATATCTCTTCAAGTCATCTCTTGTGTTCTAGAATTAAAGAGCTAAGATTTTATATTATATTTTATCACAATCTTTACTTGTTTTAAGTGTTAGTTTTTAATCCAATAAATCGTTGCCCCATGCACTTTTATTTTATCAAACCCATAAAAAGTATTTCGAGTTATCCCGTATACGTCTTTGCAGTGGTACTAGAAATTAACTTTTTGTCATAAACGATGCATTTTAATATCCACATTCAAGCAGCAATTTACATCATGTATTGCTCTTTCCTATTACACTGACGCCTCACGACGTTCGCTTGAATCTACGGAGTTGTCCTCACAGGAAGTCACAGATTCCACGGAGGGTGAAGGTCACAAGATAACAGAGCCCACGCGTCGTACCTGCACGTCCTTGCGAGCGGCTTTCATCCGTCCCACGGACGCCTCCGCCTTCTTCCGCTTCTCCTCCACCGCTCGCGTCTCCTCTCCGACTTCACTCTGTAAGAGACAAAGTCACCAGAGGAGACTCCACTCCCTGAGCGGCCCCCCTCTCAGCCACGCTCCACAGGGAGCACTCCACAGTGATGGCTCTATAATTGTCCACCAGAAGAGTGCTCAGTTTGTCGGGCTGGACTGACTTAGCCTATAAGCAAGTAGGCAAGGCGCAGTGATGAGAATAACTTCCCGGAATTTTTGATTGAATGAGATGTGGAAGTTGCGAATTTGTCAGCTTGACTCCTGGTATGGTAGAGGCCCCATCAGGGGACAGGGACATGATCGTTCAACACAACAGCTCTTCACTTCATTAGCAACATCCAATCACGGCCTTCCTCCAGCACGGCTCACCCAAAAAGCGTCAAACCACCCTCCTCCTTCTTACACTCCAACTCTCGTCCCTTCCTTTCCCTGCCAAAACCGAATGGCTACCTTGAACTGAAGCGATCCCATTCTCACACTGAGGTACTCACCTTCCGTGTCTCATGCTCATCCTCCAGTGTGACGGCATCATGCCCTCTATGTTCTCCGATAATGGTACAGGTCATGCACACCAGACTCGCGTCCTGCTTGCAGTAGAACATGAGCTCCTGTTTATGCTTCTTGCATCTTCTTTCCTCCAGGCTGACAATGGGAGCCACCAGGACGTGGTCCTTCAACTTGGGGTTATTCATGTGAGGCTTCAGGTGGGACTCACACAGGGACATCTCACACCTGAGGCAGGTCTTCACTGCAGGAGTCTCCCCATCATCACAGCCGTCACAGAAGACAACTGCGGCCATCCTCTCTACAACTCTGAGCTGCTCCACCAGGTTGGCGAGCGCCACGTTCCTCTTCAGCTGGGGTCGCTCAGGGAAGGCCGCTCGGCACTGCGGGCAGCTGAAGCTGCTCGCTGTTTCCCAAGCACCGTCCAGACACCGGAGGCAGAACGAGTGTCCGCAGCTCAGCGTGGAGGGGCAGTCAAACGTGCGCAGGCAGATGGGGCAGCTCAGCTCACTGTCGACACAATCACTGGGAGACGCGCTCGCCATGGCCCATGGCTTCACTCGGACTCAGTCGCTCGCCACGGCTCACAGAGGAGCTATCGCAGAAGCAGCAGCTCACACAGCGGAGACGAACAAGGAAATGAACTTGACTTCACCTGCAGTTAAGTTATAAATACCTCGAGACACGCCCTGGAATGTTCCACACGGCGGCTGGGCTCACCTGTGTAGACGTGGCGTTACAGTCACGCACTGTGTAATAGCTAAACCTGATTTTTGTGTTTAGTTTGTTGTCCTTCCCCTGCACTTCGAATTAGCACGGTTGGCTACGTACGGTGTGGAAGAAGTTCAACATACATAACTTTGACCGGTCTCAAGTGATATAATAGTTGTACAAACAAAACTCATCAGCAGCAGCAGCAACCCGGGACACAGCGATAATGGTTTGTCCCACAGGCTGATTGACCGGCTAGGTCAGGCTGTGTGCATTGCACACAGTGGAACCGCACCTTGTGCAAACATTCTGATGTTAAAGGTTAACTTGTTTTTATTCCCATCTGTGTCTTTATCCAATTTTTTTCTTGCAAGGCCTGTTTGTTTAAGCTTCACAGTCTGTAATCGTCTTCCACCTTTATCAACTAATAGTTAACTACTGGCTTCATGCGACCTCTGTTCATCTGTCAAATATATTTTAGTTTTTTTAATCCTACCACACCGTTTTATTCTGGGTGGACGGTGGTTTTATGTATGTTGAACTTCTTTCACAGCGTACATAGTCAACCATGCTAATCGGAGGTGTGTGGGTGAGTGAGTGGGTGAGTGTGTGGGTGAGTGGGTGTGTGTGGGTGAGTGGGTGAGTGTATGTTGAAATTATTTCTCAGCGTACGTAGCCACTCGTGCTAATCGAAGGTACGAGCGAGTGAGTGGGTGGTGGTGAAGATTGAGTGAGCGAGTGGAGTGGTTATTTGGTGAGAGGGGAAACAGATGGGCAGGGGGATGGTGTGAAGGGTGGGCGAGCGGGCGGTGAGGGAGGGCTGGAGGGAGGGTGGCTGGGAGAGCGTGCGGTTGAGTGGCTGGGTCCCTGGGTGGGTGGCCTCACGCATTACCACAGCGAACAGCCTCTGGCTAAACAAACATCGTCTTTCGTTTAAGCGCAATATCGGTATGACTATCACTGTATATTTTCCTAATATGCATTAAAAAAATCTTGCCCATCGTTTAAAATCATCATCACGTAAACAAGTCTTCATCACCTATTATTGTCAAATGTTGACATTTTAAATCCTGGACTCGCTGAGTTTGGCAGATTCTATAAAAAAATAAAAAAATAAATTTCACAAGGTAAGGCCCACTGAGCTACGTAGCTCTTATTCCCAAAGGCGACCTGGCCACAAATGAAAGCCCAGCGAAGTGGCTTTTCCCGTGGACATTTTCTCAGCCAAATACTCTAAACGCGCGATGTGGATTCTAAATGTCGAGGGGAGAGCAGAGGGAGCGGAGAAAAATCCACAGGACCACGACGAGAGAGACATGCAAATTCCAAATATACAGCAGCAGGCATCAGGGTCGGGGTCAAACCCACGACCGCATGTATACCAGGCGAGGTAGTTAACATCTCCTAGCCACCGTGATGATGAGAGAGAGACACGCAGACTCCAAATATACAGTAGGCGTCAGGGTCGGGATCGAACCCACGACCTCTTGTGTACCAGGCGAGGTAATTAACATCTCCGAGACACCGGGATGATGATGATGAGAGAGAGAGACACGCAGACTACAAATATACAGTAGGCGTCAGGGCCGGGATCGAACCCACGAGCTCCTGTATACCAGGCGAGGTAGTTAATTTCTCAGAGCCACTGCAGCTTGATGTAAAAAAAAATTACAGAGCAGCCACGATGAACAAGCAAACAACCTGACTTCACCTGCAGTTCAATTATGAACACCACGAGACGCGCCCTGAAATGTGCCCTGCGGCAGCCCTGCTCACCTGTGTAGACGTGGCGTTACATTCACACACACACAGTGTCAGGGAGTAAGAGTCGCAATTGATATATTTTGCAAAAACCCCACGGTAACCATGAACACGGTGATGTTTTTTCCCACAGACAAGTTACACCAGATAGGGTGAGGCTGGGTTTCTTCAGAGTAAACTGCACGTTGTAAATTCTTATTAAAGTTTTAAAGTTATACGTCGGCTTTCGCAAAGCAATATTATCCGAAATTTTTTGTATTTTAGGTTAGATCGCGTAAATATAAAAGTGTCGTTAAATCCGCCACTACCTGACACAGCCAATGCATTACAGTTTGTCACTTAAACAGAACATTCAGATAAGTTACTATAGCACACCGGTTGTGTGTTGGAGAGTAAACCCACAGCATTTACCTTTTGACAATTCTGGCTATTGCCTGATGAAGCTGGTTGTAATCACCAGCAATACGTCATACTCGAATTGTCATCGGTGTGGATTTACTCTCCAATACACCACCGGTGTGCTGAAGTAGTAACTAATTTGCACTTTTTATTTAAGTGACAAACCTTACTGATTGGCTGTGTCAGGTGGTGGCGGCTTTAACGACACATTTATATTCACGTAGTCTAACCCTAAAAATTATACTTGTCGCAGTCATTACTATTTTTTTGTTCTGCATCTGTGTTTTAGAATTTTTAATTTGGAATTGTTTCAAATCTACAGCAACTTAATGTGTTCGATCTGTGCCTCGTGATCTCTGATGGTCATTTGTAAAATAAGATTTTTTTCTTGGGATGCGGTTTTAGTCCTGGTGATTGGCGATCGGCAGGATGGGTGAGTCGGTGGGCAGGTGAATAGGTTGTCAGGTTGAGCAGGTGGGCGGGTGAGCAGATGGGCAGGTTGGAGGGGGGGCCGGGTTATTTGGTGGGTGAGTGATCAGTTGGGTTGGTGTGTGAATGGATGGGCGGGTGATTGGATGGGCACCAATGCAGGTATGAGATGAGTGTGGGCTGGCGGAGAGATGTGAGGGGGGGAGGTCTCTGTAGATGGCTGGGTGGGTCGTGGGTTAGGGAGTGGCAGATGACCGGGTGGGAGGGTGTTGGGTGCAGATGAGTGGGTGTTGGTTGTAACTTTTTCATCATGCTCTAAGGTTTTTTTCGGTAAAGTCACGTAGGTAAAAATAAATAATAAAAATAAGAGAAATAATCTATATATATAAAATCGTGAATCTGTCTGTCTGTGTGTCTGTCTGTCTGTGTGTGTGTGTGTGTCGCCGGATCATACGCACTTTCATTGGACGCCGGTTGCCCCTGGCAACGGGTAGCGACGCCTTCGCCGCTTTCATTGGACGGCGGTTGCCCCTGGCAACGAGTAGCGACTTTTTGGCCGCTGGGTGGACGCCATTTTTTATTCCCGTTAAAAATAAGCGCACGCATTAACACAAAGTTTCACGTCCTCTTCACTCCCCCCCCCACCACAATGTGTGCAATTACTATTATAGGGTCGGTCGATTATTAAATTATTGCGATTAGACAGTATTATTGTATCGCGGGGGATCGGCGCGCCTCACTAAAACCCTACAACGGATCGGCGCGTCTCACTAAAACCCTACAACGGATCGGCGCGCCTCACAAACCCTACAACAGATCGGCACGCCTCACACAAACCCTGCAACGGATCGGCGCGCCTCACTAAAACCCTACAGCGGATCGGCGCGCCTCACACAAATCCTACAACGGAAGCGTAACGCATTGTAGTGTCGTGGTTAGCGCGCCACGCTACGAACCCGGCGACCCGAGTTCCATTCCCGCTCACGGCCACCACCGGTGACGATTATTTGAACCGGTCCTGGGCCTCCCCTAGGTCGACTCAGCCTCAAAAGGAGTAACTGCTGTGGCGTATGAACATCGCCACTGGGGAGACAAAGGCGGCCTAGCGTCGTGGATCCAAGACCCGGGCAAAGCCGGGTAGTAAAGCTAGTAATAGAAATAAAATTACAAATCACGACGTTTCGGAGGCAACACAAGTCTCCGTCATCAGGTGGGACCGTCACAGCTAGATTTACTGTATAAAGTGAGGAATTTTGCCTCGTCGTGATTTAAATTTTATTGCTATTATTATTTCTATTATTTTATTATTATTATTATTTATTTTTATCCACGTGACTTTACCGAAAAAAATAAACCTAAGAGTATGAATCCTTGCAGTCACGAAAGCTTAAAATCTAGAATATTTCATCATAGTTATTGTTATTTTCATCCACTTCATCATCATCCATCTACCTACTCACATGAATGGCTGCTTAGCCCTCCGCCCCACTGCTTCAGCAAAAGATCTTCACTCCATAGTCCTCTGTAAACGACGCAAGTCTCGGTACTCCCCTGGTCAAACGGCCCCAGACGTCGCCGTCGCGGTTGTCGAGGTGGCAGGAGTCGAACTCTCCATGCCGCTACTCACGCTCCTCATGTGAGATCATCCGTCTGTTGTATCTATTGTGGTGAAATTATAAATAAAATGTAAAAATGAAAATATGATTTAAAATTTTTTTTTTTATTTATTACGTAAAATATGTTAACATGTGTAATTAAGTGTTATTAACTGGAAATTTATGTTAAGTGTAATTCATGTGTGTGTTCAAAATTATTATTGGACGTGTATGTGATTGTGTGAGTGACTATGTCTGTGATTATGTGAGTGATTATCTGTGTGTGCAGTTATGTGTTTGCGTGTGATTATGTGTGAGTGAGTTATGTGTTTGTGATTAAGTGTATGTGATTATGTGAGTGATTATGTCCGTGATTATGTGAGTGATTATGTGTGTGTACAGTTATTATGTGATTGTGTGTGATTATGTGTGAGTGAGTTATGTGTTTATGATTAAGTGTATGTGATTATGTGAGTGATTATGTCCGTGATTATGTGAGTGATTATGTGTGTGTGCAGTTATTATGTGATTGTGTGTGTGCAGTTATTAAGTGATTGTGTGTGTGCAGTTATTATGTGATTGTATGTGTGCAGTTATTATGTGATTGTGTGTGTGCAGTTATTATGTGATTGTGTGTGTGCAGTTATTATGTGATTGTGTGTGTGCAGTTATTATGTGATTGTATGTGTGCAGTTATTATGTGATTGTGTGTGTGCAGTTATTATGTGATTGTGTGTGTGCAGTTATTATGTGATTGTGTGTGTGCAGTTATTATGTGATTGTGTGTGTGCAGTTATTAAGTGATTGTGTGTGATTATTAAGTGGGGTCGATTATTATTGGCTTTCTCGTTGTCTGGGGGTTTGTGTGCGTGTGATTATGTTTTTGTGATTATGTTTTTGTGATTATGTATGTGTGAATTTCGATTTAAAGCTTTTGTGACTGCAGGGATTCATCTTCTTGGTTCTTTCGGTAAAGTCACGTAGAAGGGAAATACATTTTTATTATTTTATGATGTTTTATTTTTATTATTTTATTATTTCCCTTCTACGTGACTTTACCGAAAGAACCAAGAAGATATGTGTGTGATTATTACGTATGTAATTGTGTGTGTGATTATTATGTATGTGATTATGTGTGTGTGTGATTATTATATATGTGGTTATGTGTGTGTGTGATCACGTTGTTGGCTCTCGTTGTCTCGCGGGTATGTGCTCCCCAAATTTCACCAGGCTCACTGTTCATGAACTCTTGGAAGTGCTTGCACAAAGGATAGTAACATCTCATCCTGTGTTCTTTGGAATCTGAATATCTGGACTTGTCCAGTGACTGCTGAGAAAGATCAGCTGACAACAGGGGAAAGTCCTTGTGGCGGCACGGAGAGACGGCTGACAGGAGGGAATAGACCCCACTGGGACAGTCATGGGTTAGCTTCCCATTTCTGTAGTTTCCCATGCTTCGCAGTATGTTGGAAACACCCGATTTAGCTACAGAAAGTCAACATACGAGAATACCCCTAGAGTCTGCGAGAGCGGGGGCGGAAGATGACTCATCGACTGACAACATGGTAACGACTGGACCGGAAACGACTACGAGTAATGAGAGCACAGCACAAGAGAACACCACAGCAACTGTCACAAGTTCCGCTGCAACAGCAGGCCACAAACAGATGCAGGTATGTGTCTGTGGTTGGAGGAAAGTCACATCACACCATGGGTTGAGGATCCACCGGGGGAAGAAGGGGTGTTTGGGTAAAGAGAGACAGAGGCCTCGCATTGATTACTTTCTGCGAAAGCGATCAAATCAGTCGAATGAAGCACAGCAACTGGACGCAAACCATAGTTTGCAGTGCATCAGTACCACTGTCATGGAGGACGTAAACTCAAGCACCGAAGTAACAACTGAGGTGGAACCAACAACAGGAGTGGAACTCACCCAGCCTCCGAGACCTGCAATCGAGAGGAGACTACCAGGGCACAGACCGTATGTGAAGTGGCGTGGCGCCAGTGACAAGAAGTTGTGGGAAACAGTGAATACTGACCTTACCTTGACCCTCGAGAAACTTCGAGGCACTGTGGAGAAGAAGTTGGAGAGGATGGGGGACATCATCTATGAGTACGGGGCAGAAAGCTTTGGAGTGCAAGAGGCAAAAGGCGGGAGAAAGGTTCCAACCCCACCAGTTTCCAGGAGGCAACAAGAAATCAAGCGCCTCGTTCAAGAAAGGAGACAGCTTAAGAAACAGTGGAAGAAAGCCTCTGAAGTGGAAAAGGAGGGCATAGAGGCACTTCAGGCTGACATCAAAACCCGGTTGGCATCCCTCCGTAGAGCAGAGAACCTACGGAAGCGCCGAAGGAAGAAAGAACAAACTAGAACTCGATTCTATAAAGATCCCTTCAAGTTCCTTAAAAGTCTCTTCACGAAGGAAAAAAGTGGAGTTCTAAAAACAACAAAGAAAGACCTAGAAGAGCACCTGAGAACAACAAACTTTGACTCAAAGCGACATGAACATCTGGCCATCCCATCAGATATCCCACCCATTGAACCCCCGGAACATCATATTGAGACCAGCCCTCCGACATGGAAAGAGGTGGAAAACACAGTTCGAAGGGCAAGAACAGCATCAGCCCCGGGGCCAAATGGAGTCCCGTACAAAGTATATAAGAACGCACCAGACGTCCTGAGGTTCCTCTGGAGGCTTATGAGAACAGCTTGGCAAAAGAAAATAATACCCAAAGTGTGGCGTAGGGCAGGCGGGGTCCTGATCCCTAAGGAGAAGGATGCAGTGAACATCAGCCAATTCCGCCCAATCTCCTTACTGAATGTCGAGGGTAAAATCTTCTTTAGGATCATTGCCCAGAGGATGGCCGAGTACCTGCAAAGGAATGCGTACGTCGATACATCTGTACAGAAGGCAGGAATATCAGGGTTCTCTGGCTGCTTGGAACATTCCAGCATGATCTGGCACCAGATCCAAATGGCCAAGGTGGAGAAAAGGGACCTCCATGTAGTCTTCCTCGACCTCGCTAATGCATTTGGCTCTGTGCCCCATGAACTCCTGTGGTCTGCCTTCAGATTTTTCCACATACCGGACACCATCACAACCCTGGTGAAGTCGTACTTTCAGGATCTGCAGTTCTGCTTCACCACCTCAGAGTTCACCACCTCATGGCAATGCCTGAATGTAGGTATAATGGCGGGATGTACCATTTCTCCATTGGCATTCATAATGGCAATGGAGGTTATCATCAGATCCTCAAAATGGGTTGCTGGTGGACAGCAAGTCGACTCTGGTTTTCGCCTCCCTCCACTCAGAGCCTACATGGACGACATTACAACATTGACCACCACTGTCCCATGCACCAGGAGACTGCTCAGAAAACTCGAGGAGAACATCAGCTGGGCCCGTATGAAGATTAAACCATCCAAGTCACGCAGCATCTCGATTGTGAAGGGAGTACTCTGTGACCTGAAATTCTTCATCGGAGATGACCAAATCCCAACAGTGTCTGAGCAGCCGGTAAAAAGCCTTGGAAGGTGGTATGATGCAAGCCTGAAGGACAAAGACCAGGTGCAACAGCTGCGCAAAGACATCAGTAGTAGCCTACAGTCCATCGACAACACCCAGCTACCTGGAAAGTTAAAGGCCTGGTGTCTGCAGTTTGGTCTCCTACCCCGGGTGTTGTGGCCCCTAGCAGTGTATGAGGTTCCAATCTCAACAGTGGAGAAGATGGAAAGAGGAGCCACGAGCTACTTAAAGAAGTGGCTCGGAGTTCCACGATGCCTTACCACCATAGGCCTCTATGGAGATGGTGTCCTCAAGCTGCCCCTCACCAGTCTAACCGAGGAATTCAAGTGTGCAAAAACCAGGCTCCAGATGACACTGAATGAATCTCGAGACCCAGTGGTGAGCAACAACGCGCCGACCTTGGCAACTGGGCGCAAATGGAGGCCAGGAAAAGCAGTCCAGGAGGCAACAGCAGCCCTCAGACATACTGACATTGTGGGTCATGTTCAGCAAGGGAGAGGAGGCCTTGGGCTAACTAGCCGTGCTGCTTGGAGTAAGGCCACTGCACCAGAGTGGCGGAAGATGGTAGTGCAGGAAGTACGCCATCAGGAGGAGGCTGCAAGGTGGGCCAAGGCAGTCTCTCTTGCCAAACAAGGACAGTGGACTCGATGGGACAGTGTGGAGAAGTGGAAGATCAGCTGGAAGGATCTGTGGGCCACGGAAGCGAGGCGGTTGAGCTTCTCCATCAGAGCAACATATGACATCCTTCCAACACCAGTTAATCTTCACCAATGGTATGGTGAAGATCCGGACTGTGCCCTCTGTGCCATGCCAGCCAACCTCAGGCACATTCTCACAGGGTGTAAAACAAGCCTCACCCAAGGACGCTACACTTGGCGTCACAACCAAGTCCTTAAAAACCTTGCGTCCGCCATGGAGGACAAGCGAGCTGCCACCAACTCCCTACCACCCCCAGCAGCATCACACCCCTTACGGACGACCTTTGTCTGCGAAGGGGCTAAACCACCGAAGAGCGGCTCTACACCAATAGAGCGAGACCAGCTGCGCTTGGCCCGCGACTGGAAAATGCTAGCTGACATTGGCCGGCAACTTGTGTTTCCTCCGGAGATCGCAACCACCACCTTAAGACCTGACGTGGTGCTCTGGTCCCGTTCGCTCAAGAAGGTCTTCATCATTGAGCTCACAGTACCCTGGGAGGACTCAGTAGATGAGGCTTATGAGCGAAAACATCTGCGCTATGCCGATCTAGCTGCCGAAGCACGGCATCATGGCTGGAACACAGAAGTCCGACCAGTGGAGGTGGGCTGCAGAGGTTTTGTGGCAACATCTACAACCAGACTGCTTAGAGACCTGGGAATTAAGAGCCAGAGCCAGCGTTCGGCAATCAAAGCTGTATCGGAGGCGGCAGAAGGCAGCAGTCAGTGGCTTTGGATGAAGAGGAAAGACCCCAGCTGGGCCCCAAAGTGAGAGGGCCAGGAGGTATGCAGTCAACAATGCTTGACTCAGGGAGGAGGACGCCCCTGCCATGCATAGTCCCATGGGATGTTGGCTACCAACAACAAGGCAACTCCTATGACTAATTGGGAATGGGACGCAAGCGTAGGATTGATCACCCTGTCGCTGGCCGCCTTTGGGGAGGGTGTATAGTATGAAAGGCCGAAACACCCTAGGAACCAAAGGGTCACTACTGACGATGCGTTCCCCAAATTTCACCAGGCTCACTGTTCATGAACTCTTGGAAGTGCTTGCACAAAGGATAGTAACATCTCATCCTGTGTTCTTTGGAATCACCAATCGTGATAATTTCAATGATTCTCGCTTTAACAATCATGATTCTCGCTCTGTTTTTATGATTCTCACTTTAACAATTATGATGTGTAATAATGACAGGTCTCAGGATTCAGATCTCACTGCAGGACACAGTTCGTCATTACGTCTCCCCTCGTTTTCTTGCTTTGTTTCCTGCTGTTGCGTCTGGTCTCTCATTGACATGCTAATTTCTCTACCCCCCCTCTCTCTCTCTGTCCCCCTCTCTCTCTATGTAATGCCTCGACACAGAGGCGTTGTTTCTCTGTGTGCCTATGTGTTTGCCTCTCTCTCTGTGTCTCTGTGTCATCTCTCTCTGCTTATGTGTCTGTCTATGTGTCTCCGGTTCTGTGTTTTATCTCTTAAATTTAGCAATGTTTGAAAGAACGTAATCAACCAGGTAGGGTGTTGACTGTTATATTAGCCGACTATCTGTGTTGTATTGCATTATATGTGTAAGTTTACCAGGTTTGTTTTCTCTTGCATTTGTACCTGATGACGATTGCTTGTGTTGCAATCGAAACGTCGTATGCTATTATTACATTTATTATTTTATCTTTCTATGACTTTACCGAAAGAACCAAAGAGTAATTCCTGCAGTCACGAAAGCGCCAAATCAAGATGGGATTAAATAACGGATTCTGTGTACTGTATTGAAAAGAACCTGGATCTTGTATTTGACGAGCGTTTTGAACTCTCTAAATTAAAAAACAGAGATGACATTGTCATCCTCTCAGCCGACAAAGGCAATCCCACTGTCATCATGGATAAAACAATTTACAACAACAAAATTTAGGACCTTCTTAATGATGGCAACTATACCAAAATCAACAGAGATCCCACCAACTGCTTAGCTACTAAAACCAACAATATCATCACGAAATCGATCAAACCAAGCAGAGCTCCCTTAAAACTTCGGCTGCTAGACCACCCAGATTGTATGGCCTTCCAAAAATCCACAAAGTAGGTACCCCGCTCCGTCATATCGTCTCCACGATTAACTCACCCACCTACAAACTGGCCCGATTTCTGACTGAGACTCTGCTTCCTTTCACTGGCAAGTCCACCTCAGCTGTACTTAACTCAGCTTACTTGGTTTCTCTAATCAAGGACATCTCACTGTCTCCGGATGATTTGCTTGTCAGTTTCGATGTAGTCTCTCTGTTCACCAATGTACCTGTACTTTACACCATTGCAATCATTGAAGACTTGGTCCAACAAGGACTGAATCCAGATGTACCTACTTTGGTAAGGCATGGTCTTACCAATAAATACTTCACCTGGAATGGTACATTCTACAGGCAAAATGAGGGTATACCAATGGGTTCCCCCTTATCGCCAGTGGTAGCGAATGTTTTCATGTAAAATTTTGAGACAGATGCCATCCAGACATCCACCCTACGTCCTTCTTTGTGGAAGAGATATGTAGATGACACGTTTGTCATCTGGCCACATGGCCTGCCAGCACTGAACCAATTTCTCAACCACATCAATTCCACACATCCGTCTATCAAATTCACCATGGAAGTGGAAAAAATGGAAAGCTACCATTCCTGGATGTTTTGATCGAGAAGAGACCTGATGGCTCGTTGGGACATTCAGGCTACAGGAAAGCCACCCACATGGATGCCTATCTAAAGCCTGACTCCCACCACCATCCACCACAGAATAATTCCCTCATAAAAACACTAAACCATAGAGCCCGTTGCATCTCCGACCAGCACCACCTTGCCAGTGAGTTGGAGCACGTACACCAAGCCCTCAGGATGAACGAAAAATCGGACCGTACAATCCGCAAAGCTGTCTCCCCAGCCATGCGGAGACAACCTTCTGAGGATCCAACCAAAACCATCACTTTACCATACATAGCAGGGGTTACCAAAAAGATTTCGAAAATCTTAAACAAACACAAGATCCAGGTTCGTTTAAATACAGTACACAAAATCCGTGATTGGATCCCATCTGTTAAAGATGTGATTCCTGACATGCAATACCCTGGTGTCTACAAACTGAGTTGTGGTTGCGACAGCAGTTACATTGGGGAAACGAAACGACATGTCTCGGACCACGTCTGTGAACACAAGGCAGATCTGAAACACGGTAGGACAAATACCTCAGCCATTTCCGATCATTGTTTTAACGCTGTGGGCTCACACGAAATTGATTTTTCCAAGACGGAGGTACTCTGCAAACCTACCAGCTACCTTCAGATTTGTGCATGAAGCCATCCAGATATATAAACACAGACACAACTTCAACTGAGAGGATGGGTAGAAACTGAGCAATCATTGGAAGGACGTTATTAAGCAGGTAAAGTCTTAACTGACTGTGATGTTTCCATCCAACCTGCCTATGTCAGCTGTTATTTCGACTCTCTGTGTCTCTCTATGCCTCTCTCTTAGATCTCTCATGCTCACATGTCCGTTGCATTGCACTCTCATGCTCACATGTCTTTTGGATTGCACTCTCATATCCAAAGGCCCTTCGGATTACACCCGTTGGGTTGTACTCCCTCGTCGATGAAGCTGCTCTTCTTATCCTTCTTTTCTACAGTAAGGGAAGTAATAAAATAATAAAAATAAAACATAAAATAATTCTCACGACGTTTTGGCCACAACGCAAGCAGCCGTCCTCAGGTGAAAACCAGGTCTGTCGAGGCGACAGCGTCTGAATGAAACAGCACACGTGCTTGGAGCATATATATAAGCTGGGTTGCATCATGCTAATTACTCACATTAACATCATGCTAATCTCTCACATTAACATAGCCACTTCCGTGCCCTCGTCGAGGAAGCAGCTTGCCTTCTTTTCTACAGTTACATGCTAATTTCTCACATTAACATCACTAACCCTTGAGCCACACCAATTTCAAACCTTCTAAAACAGTCTGCCTCAGCAGCAAACCATGCTTTCCCACCTGATGACGGACGCTTGTGTTGCGCCTGAAACGTCGTGATTTATTTTATTTTATACCTACGTCACGAAAGCTTCAAATCAAGATTGTTATTAAATTATTAAATTATTAATAGATAAAAATGTAAAAAAAATCGCTAAATCATATTTTATTATCAATTTCCATTGTAATTATAATTATCAAATAATTACAATTTAGTAATTGTAATTTAATAAATATAATTATTACATTATAATAACTAAATTATTATTACTTGCCGCTGACGCCAGTTGGTTCAGGGCACGGGGTCTGCAACCTGCAGCTCCGTAGCAGCGTGCGTCTCTTTGAGGGACGGCTGCTTCGTGAGACGTTTTTATTTATCAAGGACCACCACCAGCACCGTCTCTCGTACGCACACCACATTCTTATTTATCAAGGACCACCACCACTGTCTCTCGTACGCACACCACGTTGCATTGCGGCTCTTGAAATAATTATTTGGTTGGTTTCTATTTTACTTACCGAAGTGTAAAAATATAAAAAAAATGTCTCTCCTTGTTGTTTTGGTTGGTGAACCCCCCTGGTTTAGGGGAATCGTTTTTTTGTAAACTTTGAATGCGGACAGCTGTGTGGTTTGCTGGGCAAAACGTCTCACCCTAGCCGGATGTTTTTTTGTTTACGTGACAAACCTTACTCATTGGTTGTGTTGGGTGGTGGCGAGTTTAACGACACTTTTATATTAATGCGATCTAACTCAAAAACATGTTTAATTAATATTGGTCGTGAAAGCCTACTTATAATTTTAAAGATTAAATAAGAATTTACACGGTGCGGTTTACAGTGGAAAAACACAGCCTCACCAAAGAGGGTGTAACCAGTCTATAGGACAAACCATCACCGTTTTCATGGTTGCCGTGGGGTTTTTGCAAAAAATATATCAATTGCGACTCTTTAACCTTGACACTGTGTGTGTGAATATGACGCCACGTCTACACAGGTGAGTACGGGCTGCCGCGTGCAACATTCCAGTGCGCGTCTCGTGATGTTTATAATTTAGCTGCAGGGGAAGTCAGCTCGTTTCCTTGTTCGTTGTTCTGCTGTGATTTTTTTACATCTCGTCGCGGTGGCTGGAAGATGTTAACTACCTCGCCTGGTATACAGGATGTCGTCGGTTCGATCCCGACCCTGACGCCTGTACATGTACTTGGAGTTTGCTTGACTTTACCGAAAAAACCTAAGAATATGTTTGCTTGTCTCTCTCCCCGTAGTCGCGTGAATTTTTCTCCGGATCCTCCGATTATTCCCTTCACACTTAGAAAAGTGCGTTTAGAGTGTTTGGCTGCTAGAAATGTCCACGTAATAAGCCACATCGTTGAGCTATCATTTGTGGCCAGGTCGCTTCTGAAAAGAGCTATATACCTCAGTGGGCCTTACCTGGTAAAATAAAAATAGTTTTTTTATTTATTGAATCGACCAAACTCAGCGAGTCCAGGATGTAAAATCTTAACATTAACAATAGGTGATGAATATATATTTGTTAGGTTATTAAGATTTAAATCCTCGATTTTTTACGCATAATAGGAAAATGGACGGTGAAAGTCATATAATGAGCTTAAATGAACCACGATGTTTGTTTAGCCAGGGGCTGTTCGCTGTGATAATGCGTGAGGCCACCCACCCAAGTAACCACTAACTCATCTGCACGCCCCTCCCAGCCACCCTCCCTCCCCACCCTCTCTCACCACCTGCTCGCCCACCCTCACGCCATCCTCCTGCCCATCTGTCTCCCCTCTCACCAAATACCCCCCCCCCCCCCCCACTTACTCACTCATCCTCCACCACCCACTCACTCGCACCTTAGATTAGTACGAATGGCTACGTACGCTGCGAAATAAGTATAACATACATACTCACACACTCACTCACCCACACACCCACTCACCAACTCACCCAACCACTCACCCACCTACACACTCACCCACACACCTTCAATTAGCACGGTTGATTAAGTATGGTGTAAAAGAAGTTCAACATACATACAACCACCGTCCACTCAGCATAATACGGTGTAGTCAGAATAAAAAAACGAAACAATTATTGACAGATGAACAGAGGATGCATGAAGCCAGTAGTTAAAATATTAGTTGATAAAGGTGGAAGACGATTACAGACTGTGAAGCTTAAACAAACAGGCCTTGCAAGAAAAAATAATGAATGAAAACACAGATGGGGAAAAAAACAAGTTCACCTTTACATCTGAATGTTTGTACAAGGTGCGGTTCCACTGTGTGCAATGCACACAGCCTGACCTAGCCGGTCAATCAGCCTGTGGGACAAACCATTATCGCTGTGTCCCGGGTTGCTGCTGCTGCTGGGTTTTGTTTGTACAAATATTATATCACTTGAGACCAGTCAAAGCTATATATATATGTTGAACTTCCTCCACACCGTGCGTAGCCAACCATGCTTTTCGGAAGAGCAGGAGGACAACAAACTAAACACAAAAATCAGTTTTAGCTATTACACAGTGCGTGACTGTAACGCCACGTCTACACAGGTGAGCCCAGCCGCCGTGTGGAACATTCCAGGGCGTGTCTCGAGGTATTTATAACTTAACTGCAGGTGAAGTCAAGTTCATTTCCTTGTTCGTCTCCGCTGTGTGAGCAGCTGCTGCTGCTGCGATAGCTCCTCTGTGAGCCGCGGCGAGCGACTGAGTCCGAGTGAAGCCATGTGCCATGGCGAGCGCGTCTCCCAGTGATTGTGTCGACAGTGAGCTGAGCTGCCCCATCTGCCTGGGCACGTTTGACTGCCCCTCCACGCTGAGCTGCGGACACTCGTTCTGCCTCCGGTGTCTGGACGGTGCCTGGGAGACAGCGAGCAGCTTCAGCTGCCCGCAGTGCCGAGCGGCCTTCCCTGAGCGACCCCAGCTGAAGAGGAACGTGGCGCTCGGCAACCTGGTGGAGCAGCTCAGAGTTGGAGAGAGGATGGCTGCAGTTGTCTTCTGTGACGCCTGTGATGATGGGGAGACTCCTGCAGTGAAGACCTGCCTCAGGTGTGAGATGTCCCTGTGTGAGTCCCACCTGAAGCCTCACATGATTAACCCCAAGTTGAAGGACCATGTCCTGGTGGCTCCTATTGTCAGCCTGGAGGAAAGAAGATGCAAGAAACACAAAGAGGAGCTCAAATTCTACTGCAAGCAGGACGCGAGCCTGGTGTGCGTTGCCTGTACCATTATCGGAGAACATAGGGGGCATGATGCCGATACACTGGAGGATGAGCATGAGACACGGAAGGCGAGTACCTCAGTGTGTGAGAATGGGATCGCTTCAGTTCAAGGTAGCCATTCGGTTTTGGCAGGGAAAGGAAGGCACAGGAGTTTGAGTGCAGGAGGAGGAGGGTGGGTCGAGGCTTTTTGAGTGAGCCGTTGCTCGTGAAGTGAAGAGCCATTGTGTTGAACGATCATGTCCCTGTCCCCTGCTGTGGCCTCTACAACACCTGGACACGAGCTGACAAATTCGCAACTTCCACAGCGCATTAAAGAAAACATGAGGAAGTTATTATTCTCTCTTCACTGTGCCTTCTTGCTTGCAGACTGTTAAGTCAGTCCAGGCTGACTTCCTTGGCACTCTTCTGGTGGGCAATTCTAGAGCTGTCACTGTGGAGGGCTCTGTGTGGAGTGGGGCTGAGAGGAAGCCGCTCAAGGAGTGGAGTCCCCTCTGGTGACTTCGTCTCTTACAGAGTAGAGTCGGAGAAGAGACGCGAGCGGTGGATGAGAAGAGGAAGAAAGCGGAGGCGTCTGTGGGACAGATGAAGTCCACTCGCAAGGACGTGCAGGTATGACCTGTGGGCTCTGTAATCTCGTGGCCTCCACCCTGCGTAAAGTCTGTGACTCTCTCTATGAGGACAACTCCGTAGATTTAAGTGAGCCTTCAGTATCATTGGAAATAGCAATACATTATTTATATTGCCGCTTGAATGTGGATTTTAAAATGTAACGTTTATAACAAACAAGTACATTTTTAGTACCACTGCAAAGCTGTATATGGGATAAATTGAATGACTTTTTATGGGTTTGATAAAATAAAAGTGCATTGGAGTAAAAACTAACACTTAAAAGTAGTAAAGATTGTGATAAAATTTCATAGAAAATCTTAGCTCTTTAATTCTAGAACACAAGAGTTGACTTGAAGATATATGACAGGGAACGCAGGGAAAACTGTTTCATCACACACCCAAGTATACAATAGACAATTCATACGTAATGGAATGTTAAAACTTGTTTTACTTGCATTTCAGTTTGCATTCATTGTGATGTATTAATGACTGAATCTTGGTGTTGTGCATATAAGGCAGGGGTGGGGAACGTCCGGCCCGCGGGCCGCATAAAACTCGCGAAATCATTTGGCAGTTCCAGCCATCACATTAGGGGTGAGTTAATTAAATGTTTTGACCAAATATAACGGGATAATCTTTTAAGTTTATACTTTTGCATGGGCGGCGAATGATGTTATAAATGTCCAATGGCCCTTGGCAGAAAAAATGTTCCCCACTCCTGGTATAAGGCAACCGATATTGATGCAATTGCGTATACTTTTAACATTTCTGCAAGGAATGGGTTTGAGCCTATTTGTTATCAACTGCATGGATTTACATTCTAACTAAATATATGACCTAGAATAGGGCATATCCTCATATAGAGAACTGGACGCCTTTGACCAGTGTTGCTTGCGACGGAGACTTCACATTCACTCTGCGAATGTATCTCAAATACCGGAGTCCATCGATGAACAGCATGACAGTTGCTGTTTGAAGCAGTCACAGCCAGAAGGATCTGGCTCTGTGGACACATTGCAGGGCTGACGCATTGGATGATTCCACCAGAGCACTGTGTGCAATCATTGATGGCCTTACTCAGGATTGGAGGTGGCCCAGGGGCAGGCCGAGGCTGACCTGAACGCGCACGATTGAGGCCGATCTCAGGCATTGTAATCTAGGCGGCCTGCACTCCGCATGGTGTGTAACCCAGGACAGAGTTGCCTGGCAATGTGTCATGAGCATTGCTACACTCCGGCCTGCTAAAAATTGATTTTTATCCTCCATCAAGTCACCTTGTGATGCTAATAATAATTTACACCAGGTTAACACTTAGGCTTTTGCGACTATTATTATCCAAATTAGAGTTTTTTTTTTTAAGTTAGATCGTGACAATATGAATGTGTCATTAAACCCACCACCACCCAACACAGCCAATTTGTAAGGTTTGTCACAAAAACAAAACATGACAATTAGATATTACTAGTTCAGCAAACCGGTGTGTTGGAGAGGAAACCCACAACATTTACAATTTGAGTATGACATTTCACCGGTAATTGCAACCAGCTTCATCAGGCCACAGCCAGAATTGTTCTTAAAAAATAAATAAATGTGATGTCATCACTTGTGAGCCAATCAGGTTCGGAGACCAGGGGATGGGGGAGGGGTTCGTGTATTTATATAAATTGCAATTGATATCTACTATTGGTTGGGTTGTTCACAGTTAATCAACACACAAGATATATATCATGTATGTACATTGTGCATTTGTAGTTTCAATGATTCGGAGACAAGGTTCGTAGGAGGCACCTTTTGTTTATCATCTTCTACAGTTTTGTCCATACACTCTCCACAGTTGCTTAGCCTAGCCTGTATACAACACTAACGGTCAAACACTGACCATGCCGACTGAGCCAACAACTTTTAGCAGCGCAATATCTAGTGAAGACGGCAGTGATGACGGCAACGAATTGACAGCAACAACGAGACAAGTCCACTCCCAGAACCGGCAGCCCCGAGACCCCACTCTCGGCTCCTTTTATGCTCCCAGAGCGGCCTGGCTCCGCCCTGACCGCACCTCCCTTCTCAAACCTGCTAGCAGGTTCCAGGGGCGTCCAGATGGGGTCCTCCATGACCCTTGCCGGAGTTCTTTCTCTCTGCCAACACACCGTGCACACCCTCATCGGCGTGTGTACTGTTTGTCCACCTCAGTTTCCGCCGCTGTCCACCAGCCGGCACTATTACACTATACATGTATTAAAAAGAACTCTTATGGATAAATTATACCCTTTGTTAAACCAGTGTAACATTGAGGCCTTGCCACAACCTTCATGCTAGCAGATTGCTTAACAATACATTACCATGCTGGTCAATGTGGGTTGGTGAAGACAGCTCAGCACCCATTCATACATGACTCACCACACAGTTTGATGACCACCACACCACCACTGCCCTACCTGGTGAACATCATCATGACGATCCATGGGCAGATAGCCCGGAGTAGGCGTCTACTGCCAATATCGTCATTGGTTTCCACTTTCCTCTCTCTATCTTGTCAATATGCTGTAGTAGTGCCACATCTTCCTGGTACCAATCTTTAATGTCAATCCATTCTCTGTGAGGTCTAACTCTCTTTCCGGTTCCTTCCATATTTCTGAACAACAACATAGTTTTCATTTGCTTGTTGTTTTCCATACTACATATGTGTAGTGCCAGTTTCCTTATCATTGCTGCATCATCAGGTCTTCTTCTGTGTGCCATATTTTCTTACTTCTACGTTGGTCACTCTTTGGGTTCAGCTTAGATGCAGTATCCTTCTATAGCAATACATTTCGAGTACCAATATCTTATGTCTGTCAGTATTTGTTAATGTCCAAGTCTCGCAAGCATACAAAGCTGTACTGAACACACATGTTCTTATGATGTTCAGTTTGTTCTTGTAGCTGATTTGCTTGCTTCTCCAGATGTTATTAAATCCTGCCATTAATCATTTTGCCTTTGCGATTCTCGCTCTTTTTGCGTCTTTAGTGTAGTCATTGTCCCATGTCAATAGATGTCCCAAGGAATACAAGTTCCTTTACATTCACAATCTTGCTTCTTTGTATTATTGCTTCTTTCTCAATGTATCCCTTCAGAACACCATTGTCTTTGCCTTTTCTTTTCCACGTTAATCCTCAGTCTTGCATCCTTTCCTAACTTATTGAGCGTATGAACACTTTGCTGCAGGACTATGAGTCTTATTTTCCATTAGATCTATGTCGTCCACGAATCTTTATTCTGTCTCCTTGCATATATATATCCCGTGCTATTGTCCTGAATGGCATCTATCACTCTTTCGAAGTGTAGTGTCATAGGTCTCTTCTTCCTTCTTGTTGGAGGCTTGTGTGTGTGTGCGGGTGGCGTGCGTCGCACACACTCAGTCAGAGACGGGGTAGTCGCAGGAGGCACCATCCTCCCCTTTTATTGGTGTTGTGTGCACGCCACCAACTCTGGCTCCCACTCTCACGACCATGCTGCCGCACGACCCGGCCCAGACACGACCCTGCCGCATTGCACCGATGGCGTCGATCGAGACAGCAAACTACTGTCCGGCCGCGCAATGCCCAGGTGAAGGCGGTAGCGACGACGAAGAGACGAGTCCACTCCCAGAACCGGCAGCCTGGAGCTCTCGCTCTCTGCTGCTTATATTCCCCTCAGCGCGGCTTGGCTCCGCCCTAGCCACGCCTCCCTTCTCGAACCCACCAGAGGGTTCTTGGGGCTTCCCCACGAGGTCTACCGTGACCCTTGCCCCAGTTCCTCCACCCTACCAGCACACACGCATATGTAGGACTCGTACTCGGCTGTCTTTTTGTTCTCTTTATTTTCCGCTTAAGAGTCCACCTCCGCCGCGCCACCGCTCTGCGTCTCTCCGTGCCCTCACTCCGCTCCGCGTCGCTCCGTGCCCTCACTCCGCTCCGCGTCGCTCCGTGCCCTCACGTCTCTCCGCGTCTCTCTCTCGCCGCGCCGCGTCTCCTCCGCGTCTCTCTCTCGCCGCGCCGCGTCTCCTCCGCGTCTCTCTCTCTCGCTAGGTCTGTCGACTCTACTGCTATTCTACACTGCATCCTTCAGATGCATGGCTACCCCTGTTCGCACACTGCGTTCTCGCTATCACTGTCTCTCTATCTCCACTCCGTCTGTCGCTGCTAACCCACTCTTTCTCTGCTCTACTACCGTCACCGCCTGCTCTGCGATTCCCCGGGCACCGTTGCTGCAGCTCCATCCAAGACGCCGACCAGAAGACCCCCTCTCGCTGTCGCGTTGTGGTTTATATCCCCATACCAATTAATCCCCATTAATTATCTCAACCCCCCGCTTATTACTCGCCCCCTGGCCCCCGGTCTCACGTGACCTTGTTTTTGCCGCCAGCGCGATGCCAGGTAATACCCAATTACCCTCTTAGCCAATCTCTGGCCTGTGTCCCCCCGGCTACCCCGAACACCTGTCTCAACACTTAACTACCCCCTCACCTAATCCCACAACAACAACCCTGTCCTCACATACCCCCCACTGTACTCTGCTCGCTCGCATAGCAACAGTGGAAGAGAATGTGTGGCGCGCTATAACTCAAGTCCTACACATATATGTTCAATGGCGTGTGTGCTAACGGCCCACCTACAGTTGCAGCTGCTGTACAAGAGTCAGCACTATGTCACTCTACTATTAGAGGTAAAGGGGATATAGCAACACCAGTTACGTCAACAGGAATACCAGCAAAACTATTAGCTGGAAGCTGATCTGCTCATTCAGTCTCTAAAATCCTGTTGAAAATAACTGCAACATTGACTTGCAATATAAAGCCAAACACGAAGCCACAAATATATTCCAATCGAAACGAATTGTCTGGGATGAAGCACACACGTATGCCAGGCTGTTGATAGCTTATTGGGTTATCGAACAGTTAAATGTAAACAATTTGGAGGCAAGTCCTACTGGTTACTTTACGTGGATCACGGCCTCTTGTATAAAGAAGCATCGTTTCTGGGGAGAATTACAGGTGCTGAAGCTGAAACAGAATTTGCGAGCTCTGGAAAGTGAAACGGAACTTGTGGAATAGCTCCTGGACGTTGTTGATGGAAAAACAGACGATACAGCAACATTACCCTCACACTGCTATCCAGAAAGTCAAGATACATTTGTGCAACTATACGGTGACATTTACTTTTCTACGATTACTCCCGAACAGCTTAAATGAAGCGCAATACTGAATGTTACAAATGCAGACTTTTTTTATCTCAACAATGGAGCTGAGTGCTTTTCTAGTGCGTGGATACTATTGCGAGTGATGATACTGCTGATCAACTTGCAATCCCGGAAGAATTGTTAAAGTCTTACTCCAACCGGAATGCCTCCTCATCAACTAAAACTTAAAGTAGGAGCCGTTATCATGCGCCTTAGAAACCTAATGTCATTGTGAGGACTACTTAATGGTACAAGACTTACTCTTACTCAAATACAAACTTACATAATCGTAGCAAAAATGATCGGTGGAGCAACCTCCGACAGGGTACTTATTCTATTAGATATTAATTTAACATTAAGTTTCATATGCTAACAATTCCCCATACGATTGGCTTTTTTATTTACAATCAATAAGTCACAATTTCCCATAAATATGCTAAATTCCTATTGATATGCAAATTCTTTTGTCAAAGCGCCCTTTCCCCCCCTTCCAACCCAGCTTATATATATGTTCCAAGCACGTGTGCTGTTTCATTCAGACGCTGTCGCCTCGACAGACCTGGTTTTCACCTGAGGACGGCTGCTTGCGTTGTGGCCGAAACGTCGTGAGAATTATTTTATTGTTTTATTTTTATTATTTTATTACTTCCCTTCTACGTGACTTTACCGAAAGAACCAAGAAGATGAATCCCTGCAGTCACGAAAGCTTTAAATCGAAATGTGCTTATCTGTTTTGGTAAATAATTTACAGATCCTCACCAATACACTTTTGGACGAAGGTTCCACAACATCGCGTTGATCATTGAGGCTAGTTGGCCATACTTAGTTGCGTGGGTCAGTGCAGGTTTGTGAAGCTAGAGTCCAGCACTGGTTCATATCTCAATCATTACGCAGCCCTCTAATCGTGTTTGAGGCTGGGGAGGGAGCCCAGCCTAGGCTGAGGCCAGGACACTCCAATAAGTTCAATGTGTTTATTTAATGGGGTAGTATCAGCAGCGTGGAAGGACGCGTCGCAAAACCTAGTTTTAACATATGGTAATTTTAGAGAGAACAGGGAGGTAGTTTATTGAGGTTTCGACTGGAAATTTGTAGAGTTAGGAGGTCCTTACATACTTGGTGGATTTGTTTATAAGGAATCTTAGGATGAAGACAGCCCAGTGGTGGTCTCTAAACAAATCCAGGGGGGATAAATTGGAGGTGATACAGATGTTGCAATAATGTGTTGATATGGAGGCATCAAGGTCAAAGTGGGCGGCCAGGTGGTATAATGGAACAAGAGGCGAGGCAGTCGATGATTTCACACGAGTCAAAGATGGGGAGGATGGCGGCTTGGACTATATGAAGATGGAGCCGAGGTGAGACAATGTGTTTATTTATATAGAAGATTTTGTTTATTAAACGATATGATCAAATTGAAGGGCAAGATAGCACCTAAATACCTAAAGTTAACGACCTGTTCAATGGGATGTGAGTCTAAAGACATAACGTGAAGGCAGGGAAAAATAGGTTTGGAGTAACCGGAAAACAATGTGGCTTTTGTCTTAACAGCATGGAATATTAATTTATATAATCCACTGCATGCCCCTTGAAGGATTCCATGGTCCAGACCAAGGCTCGCATCTCAGGCGAGTTCACCCGCATGAGGGCGACGCTGGATGAAGACGAAAGGGCAGCTCTGGATCGCGTGGACGTGAAGGGGCGCGAGCTGCTGTCCCGGATCGAGGAGAACATCGCTCATTACAAGCACGAGATCAGCGAGCTGCAGGCAGCAGCCACGCGCCTGCGCGCTCTGCAGGAGGAGAGGGACTCACTCACGTTCCTGCAGGTAAAGCGCTCACGGAGCCAGGGCAAGTGCCCCAGTTCACGTGTTCATTACGTTTGTAAACTTGGCAGATGCGTTGCAACACAAAACACAAGATAACGCCACTTCCATGGTCAAGACAGCATATAGCCCATGGGTTCTGAAAGTAAATGTAGAGTCAAGTTCACCAACTTGGATTTGTATATTGTAATAAAAATATAAACTAGCGCTGAATTTCAAAATAATAATAAAACTATTAACACACAAATTCCTCGAGTTAATTGGTTGGTAATATATGCAGACATTGGCATTACAAAGTGTAACCGCATCATCCTGTAATGTACATCAGATTGAGGCCACTTGACACTACATTTACATTTTTCATTTTACCAAATGTATACCAACCATTAGTAATGCTGAACACGGAAGGGCTTTTAACATCAGGAAAGCCAGAAGCAGTTATATTTCAGCATTCACTGCTGATGAGTCTTTGAAAGTTGAAACAAATCCCGAGATTGCTTGCCTCAACAAATGTTCACCCTGCTAAATTATGGACTTTGGCAACGCCACGCTCTGGTTGTAATTCACCCTCGCAGTGGATCATTATTTTGAATGTTGGTTCACAATCACTGCAACTCGATGTCAAGTGCCACGGACACCTTGCCATAATATCGGACACCAAGTGGCAACAATTTTAGAGGCCACACCTTGCTGATAAGAATAATTGAGTCATAACGAGTCCATGGCTTTGTCTTGATTACAACCAACAACACTGGGATATGCAAATGGTTTAGCGCAGCCCAGCTCATCGCGTCTACCAATCACCGTGTGGTTAACGTGGCTGGAGGTGAACTGACTCGCGCCCCCTGCCCTGTGTCTGACTTCTGCAGGTTCACCTGAAAGAGACATATCGGTATGGACTCATTAACTCGCACAAATAAACACACGGAGTGACGCCTTGTGTGGAATATGGGCCGTGTGATGATAATGTGTGATGATGATGATGATGTATGATGATCATGCTGTGTGATGATGTTGTGTTATGTTGTGTGATGATGTGTGGCATGATGCTGTGTGAAATGATGCTGTGTAAGACAAGGGTTGTGTGCTGTGATGCTGTGCGCAATGTTGCCGTGTGTGATGATGCCGTGCGTGATGATACTGTGAATGATGATGCTGTGCGTGATGATGCTGTGTAAGACACGGGCTGTTTGTGTCACTGCTGGTTCTGGTCTCACAGGAGAGACGCTCAAAAGGGAGCTCCACCCTCATTTTCCGACGAAGAAGACATCGCCACGATCAGCGCCCTGCAGGGAGCTGTGGTCAACCTGCTGGCATTCATGTGTGAGTTCCACGGACTCTTCAGAAGTGTGCATGTGTGTTATTGTACATGTAATTGTGTCTTCTGTGTATGTTGCGGAGCGGTGGCATAGGGGTTAGCATGCTACAATATGAACCTAGCGACACAAATTCCATTCCCGTTCACAGCCAACACCAGTGACAATTTTCTGAACCGGTCATGAGCCTCCCCTAGGTCGACTCAGCATCAAATGACTACCTGGTGTAGTGTGTAAAAACTGCCACTTGGGAGACAAAGGCGGCCTTACGTGGTGCTGGCCACCCACCCCCTCATGTTCCATACCGGCCTTGAAGTGTCACTCGCTAACAATTCTTGCCCCACAGCCTGTTTGGGCTATATGGAGGGTCTTGTAATTGTGTCTGTTTGTATGCGTATGTGTAGATGAGCGAGAGTGAGTACGGATGTGCAATGATGATGGGATGCTCTGTGCACTGAGCTACAAACATGGTCACCTACACGTGACTCACGGCCATGGCTATCATCAATGGTGAGTGGATTCAGAACCAATTCTGAGCCTCTCCCAGATGAACCCTTGGCTTAAACGAGTACTGGGTACGTCCTGTAACCATCAGCACTGCGGACACAAAGGCGGCCTGCAGAATTCATATGGTGAAATGGCTTTTATAACTAAATCAATATAAATTTAAATAATGTTGTGGCTTGGCTCTCCAACACACCGGCGTGCTGTACTAGTGACGAATTGGCATGTTCTGTTTATGTGACAACCCTTACTAGTTGTCTGTGTCGGGTGGTGGCAGGTTTAACGACACATTTATATATTTACGCGATCTAACCCCAAAAATACCTCTTATGGATTATATAAACTTAGGGTTGATTGGTAATGCCCAAGGATCATACATCCAGACTAAGACACGTTTGAAGATTTATAGGCTTCATGTCAACAGCCTGATGTTCAGAGAGTCAAACAAAGGCATTTTTAGGATTCTTAGGTTCCCCAGTTAATGTCTGAGGCTCACAGAGCGAGATTAAGGCATAATATTGGTCGACCTTGTCTATCACTACACTGCACGTGCAAACATCAACTTTATGACTGTAATGTATTCATTAGACAATAAGATATAGCACACACACGAGTGTATTTCACTATTACATAAGCTCCATTGATATTACACGTGTGTATTATCCAGTGAAGATGCTGTTGGCCAGAGTAACCATTGTAGCAGATGAAACTACGAGTATACGTCTTCTCTGTAATGGATGTCATCATCAGACTCGAGCCAGACTACATCACTGTAGTGATGCCTAGGATTCATTGTTAATGATGTAGGCTCATATCCATACTAAGGCAGCCTAAGGATTCTCATTTTTCATTCATAATGCTTGAGGCTGCTATATCCCTACTAAGGCATCTAAAGCATTATTGGGGTTCAATGCTAATACCTGAGGCTCACAGAGCCAGACTGGGCTATCGCTGTGGCTGACCACGTGTATCACTGTGCAAACAGATACATTACTATTGCCCATGTATTGCAATACCTCTACGCCGTAGAGGTATTGCAATACATGGGCAGACTCAGTCTACGCTCACATACAGCACACACACGAGTGTAAAGGAGTATTACATGAGCTCTATTAACCCTACACGTGTGTATAATTCAATGAGGATGCTATTGCTATTCTGCGTGTGAGTGTTTTACACAGAGACACTATGGCTGATATTCTTAGGATTCTTTATTAGTGCTTGAGGCAGCGTGATACAGACTCAGACACAGTTAGGATTCTTAGGGTTCCGTGTTAAAGTCTGAAGCTCTCAGCATCAATGGCACTGAGTCTTTGACACACACAAGCTAAGGCTGATATTATTAGGATTCATTACACTGTGTAGTAAAAAAATGTTCCTGGGTAGTAAGTGTTATTTTCTAATTGCTGATGCCTCAAAAGTACACAAACTGGCTATTACTCACCACAAACTTTGCTTTTGTGACCAAGACAGTGATATTTTGAAATTTACACATTTTCAATGGGAATTCCAGATAGATTCAGTGCTGAGTAGTAACTTGTAGTAACTTCTAGAACATTCAAGAACTTTCCAGTAATAAAAATAGTAGTATAAATACAGGACCCTTAAGCCCACCAGTTCAGTTTATAGTGGTACCTCGGTATGCGTCGTTAATTCGTTCCAGAAGGTAGGACTTATACCGAAAATGACGTATACCAAACGAATTTTTCCTATAACAAATAAATGGAAAGGAAAGAATCCGTTCCAGAGTATAAGAAATTATATTTAATATGGCATAATATACATTAATGGGGTTGTATAAAATTGTAATTAGACTTAACGTATTACTAAAATGCATACATAAATTAAAATAAATGCACACACGAGTGTACATCACTACACCATCACACACACACACACGAGTGTACATCACTACACTATCACACACACAAGTGTACATCACTACACTATCACACACACACACAAGTGTACATCACTACACCATCACACACACACACGAGTGTACATCACTACACTATCACACACACACACAAGTGTACATCACTACACTATCACACACACACACGAGTGTACATCACTACACTATCACACACACGAGTGTACATCACTACACTATCACACACACACAAGTGTACATCACTACACCATCACACACACGAGTGTACATCACTACACTATCACACACACGAGTGTACATCACTACACTATCACACACACACACAAGTGTACATCACTACACCATCACACACACGAGTGTGCATCACTACACTAACACACACACGAGTGTACATCACTACACTAACACACACACGAGTGTACATCACTACACTATCACACACACACACACACGAGTGTACATCACTACACCATCACACACACACGAGTGTACATCACTACACTATCACACACACACACACGAGTGTACATCACTACACCATCACACACACACGAGTGTACATCACTACACTATCACACACACACACGAGTGTACATCACTACACTATCACACACACACACGAGTGTACATCACTACACTAACACACACACGAGTGTACATCACTACACTATCACACACACACGAGTGTACATCACTACACTATCTCACACACACGAGTGTACATCACTACACTATCACACACACACACGAGTGTACATCACTACACTATCACACCCACCTCGTGTGCCGTGGCGGCCTTCACAGGTGCTCACCAACACCACTTGCCCCTACAGCCTGTGAAAGGTGACACACGGGAGATGTTTGTGTTTGTTGTACACACACAGAGACGCTGCGGCGGTGTTGATATCCACGCTGCTGCTGTGATCCACTGCCTCCCACGGGCACTACCGCACAGTGGGGCTGAACGATTAATCGATTTCAAATCGAAGTCGCAATTTGAAACAATGCGATTAGCAAATCGCAAAGGCTGCGATTTTTGAAAAGTCCTATTACTTTCTTATTGGAATGTTTTCTCTTTTTATTATTAGAACTTTATTGATTTATCTTAACAATTAATTCTAGATTGGAAGCTTTCGTGACTGCAAGGATTCATACTCTTAGGTTGTTTCGGTAAAGTCACGTAGGTAAAAATAAATAAATAAAATAATAATAAATTAAAATAACTCAATTAAATCACGACGTTTCGAAGGCAACACAAGTCTCCTTCTTCACGTGGGACCGTCACAGCTAAATTTACTGTATCACTTATTATTGTATTATTATTATTTTACCTACGTGACTTTACCGAAAAAACTTAACAATTGTTCTATGTTTCATCGTTCTATTTCAATTAAAATTTTTAACAAATACATGTTGAAAGCAATTAATATCTTTTAAGTTTTCAGCCTTGCATTAGAATACATAGAGCAGTTCACATTTTGATGGTATCATCACATGTTTTACATCTATTACACAGTGAATATTGAACTGAAGCTCGACTTTAAAAAATGTAGATGGCGGGGCAGACAAACGCACCGCTGTACTGTACTTCTGTGCTCTCGCCAGCCGCGCCGCCTGCCTTCACCAACACGCGGTGACCGGCGTGGTGAAGTATGGTCAAATATCCCCCGCGAACCCCACGGTGTAGGGAGGCCCTCATCCAGCAGTGGATTAACAAAGTGCCCGTTACATGTCATGACACCGACAGCTACGCATTACAACGTTGTATAACAATGCTCATTATGAATTGCTCTATTGTAGTGTACGTGCGTGTTAGTGCACGAGTGCTGATGTTATAGTGGTGCTGTTGTTAACACGGCTACTGTGATTATCGTTACTGCAGACGGACGTTCACCGACTCTGGACCCAAACTCGGCCAACAACTACCTCCAGATTTCCTCGGACCTCAGGACGGTGACGCGGACCGCTGTCTCCCAGGGTCGCCCGCATCACCCGCACCGCTTTGATCGCTATGCACAAGCCCTGTGCTCCGAGAGCTTCTCGTCGGGTCAGCACTACTGGGAGGTGGACGTGGGGGGTGCGGGGTACTGTCAGGTTGGAGTCGCGTACGGGACGATCGCACGGAAAGGGAGTGGTGAAGAGTGCGAGCTGGGAGAAAACGACTCATCCTGGGTTTTATATGAAGACAACAACAGCTGCGACGTGTGTCATGGTGGTGTCTGGACCTCAGTGCCGGTGAGGGATCCTCCCCGGAGAGTCGGGTGTCACCTGCACTGGGAGGCGGGGCTGCTGTCGTTTTACCGCGCCGACTCCATGGAGCTGCTGCACTCCGTCCACCACTCGTTTAGTCAACCGCTCTACCCCGCACTGTATGTGGGTGATGATGATGGTGACTCAGTGAGGATTCTGGATCTGAGTCGTGCGTCCTGAGAGCACGGAGTGTGAGCAGCGCACAACGCACAGACTCACGCACACAAAGACACAGATCCCCCGTGTAGCCGTCACAGACTGCTGGGGCAAGTGCTGTTAGCGAGCACCTATGGGGCCGTCCATGAATGAAGTCACGCACTTGGGGGGGGGGGGGGTGAGAAATGTGACGTCACGTCAAAATGCGCAACTTTAAATAAATATAGACAACACGTTCTACTTAGTTAAATAGACTTTTAATAAATGTTTTATCCTACAACATCAGAGTGCAGCGCCACATTAAATATGCACTACAATGACAATAGCTTAAAGCTAATTGACGCATTTTTTTGGGGGGGGGGGGGCAGAGCTTTGTGACGTCATATTTGAGGGGGGGGGTCTGACTTGTGACGCCGTGTGACGAAGGGGGGGGGGGTCAAAAATCGCGTGACGTCATTTATGGACGGCCCCTATGAAGGCCGGCACAGCACACTAGGGGGTAAGTGGCCAACACCACGCCCAGCCGCCTTTGTCTCCCCAGTGATGATGTTTACACACCGTACCAGGAACTCTTTTTTTCAGGCTGAGTCGACCTAGGGGAGGATCATGACCGGTTTACCAACACCATTGATAGCGATTATATGAATTAGTCATGGGTCTCCCCTAGGTCGACTCAGCCTCAAATGACTACCTGGTGCGATGAATAAACATTACCCCTGGGGATACAAAGGCGGGTCTCTGCCAGGCTGGCCTTCATAGGTGAAACTCACTAACAGCACTTAACTCAACATTATTTTAAAGCAATACGGGGATCTTTGTTTTCGGGTAAGTGGTTTGGTGTGTATGCCTTTGTGTGTCTTTGTTATTGTTTTTGTGTCTTTGTTACTGTGTCTGTGTATGCCTTTGTGTGTTTTTGTTATTGTGTTTGTGTCTTTGTTACTGTGTCTGTGCGTGTCTTTGTGTTTGTGTATTTCTGGGCGTGGTGCTGCCTTCCCACTCCCTCGTGTGTCACAGTACCGACCTTCATAGGTGCTACTCGCTACTAACAGCACTTGCCCAACAGTATGTTAAGGCTACACAGGGTATCTTTGCCTTTAGCGTATAGAGAGCCATGTGCGTAGTGTGGGGTGGAGCGGTGGTGCAGTGGTTAGCGCACTGGTGGGGGAGGGCGGGGGGAGCCAAGCTTCTCTCTGACGTCATCGTCCCTCGCGCCGCGTGGCGCTCAGCGCCGAGAGGGCGGAGCTCCACCGCGGGCGTGCTGGGAACACGCGTCACGTGACGCTGCGGGGTGACGCGCGTCGTCCCCTCGCGGTCACTCGCTCGTTGGGCGATAAACCCGGGGTGGGAATGAAATGGCCTCACTTGGGGGAGAACTATTCGTGGTGTTTGAGCTGGGCTAAATATGTTTGTTATAACCAGGGGTCGAGTGACTCCTCCCCCCCACCCAAAGCAGTTTTATTTTACAGGACATAGAGAGAGAGAAGCCAAGTAGGAGGAGGAGATCTTTCACGAACAATATTATTCATAATAAAGTTTGTTTTTATTAGTATTGTAATATCTGCTCTCAGACTTAGACTTGGACCTGCAGCCACAACCTTCGATTCATGGGATAATGCCTCCCTCTGCTGACAACAATGGGAACTGTGTTTTGACTTTGAAGTGGGTTCAAGTAATTAAGCGCCTGATATGTATCTAGAGTGAAGATATACCTTCCACTACAACACAACTAATATTGTCTCAACACGCATTAATAATACGCAGACACTGTGTTCTATTACAGGGATAGAGACACTGCAAACTCCAAATATACAGCAGCCGTCAGGGTCGGAATCCAACTCACGACCTCCTGCAAACCAGTCGAGGGAGTTAACATCTCCTAGCCACCACAGCGCCCCTCCCTAACGTGAGACACCAATCCGGTGTGAACCCAACCTCGAGTCTCAGGCTGTTTAGCAATACGTAGATTATTTTGGACGCATTGATTTTATCGTACCAGTTGTGTACTTGTGTGAATGCTAATCGCATTGTGCTCTGGGCTGTGCGTGTGCTTTCTATTTGCTTCATTGCTAGCATCGGTTTGACTTGTTTTGCTTTTTTCATTTTTGTGACCCAGGTCACTCTTGTCAATGAGACTCATCCTGATATCCTGAGTTCTCACCTCGTTGAACTCAAATTCAACTCGACTCGATCATCATCAGCAGAAGTGTTATCTGCAGCAGAATTAGTAACAGCAGCAGGACCTACAGCATCAGCAGCGGTAGCTCCATCATTAGCATCATCATCGTAAGCATCAGGAGTAGTGCCAACAGCATAAAAAATAATGTAAGCATTTTCAGCAGCAACAGAATCATCACCATCAGCAGTAGAAGCAGCGAATGCAGCAGAAATAACTCTTACAGCCGAGACTCATCCTGGTCTCTTGAGTTCTCACCTGGTTAAACAAATCGACTTTAACACGTAGGCTTTCGCGACCAATATTATCAATAATAAAGGTTTCTTGGGTTAGATCGCGTAAATATACATATACTTGATTGTGTTCTGGGTTACCTGTGAATTGGAATCACATTTTATTGTGGGTCAAGGGTCAATGTTTGTGTGGTGATGAATAAAAACATTAAATCTGAACATCAGTTTACTGTGCTGGGATGTGTGGGCTCATGTGGTGGGTGAGTTTCCTCGTCTCTATGTTGCTGGGCGGTGGCAGTTTGACATCGTGATATCAGTAGTGGCTATGCACGTTGCCTGTAATCCCGCACTGTGGAGGCGAGTGTTGGTGGGACCCCTCGAATGTTGTGAAGCCCACTTCCCGAGGGAGCCGAGGAGGTGCCGTACCCAGGTTGCATCGTAACAATAGCCTGATTACTAATCTAGTATATAATTACAATCACTCCCCCCTTGAATCTTTGCACCTGATGAGTTAATGAGTTAATGATGACGTCACTCTGCTGCTGCTGCTCTATATAAGAACGGGAGACAGAGCAGAGCCTCACCATTCTGGCGAATTGCCCGATGATGCTGGATGCAATTACCAGCGAAACGTCGTACTCAAATTGTAAATGTTGTGGCTTCAACACACCGGTGGGCTAAAGCAGTGAACTAATTGTCTTTGTCAACGTGACACTTTTTTACTGATTGACCGTGTCGGGTGGTGGAGGGTTACGACACATTTATAAATAACGCGATCTAAACCCAAAAACGTTGATTATGAATAACATTGGTCGCGAAAGCCTGCTACGTGTTAAACAGGTTGGCTCTGCCAGGAGAACCCCGCACAGCAAAGTGTGGACTAAAATCTTCTGTCCCTTCTGTATGGCGTAGAGTGTAGCGCCGTTTCAGGCGCAGGTTTTCTCCGGGTCCTCCAATTTATTCCCACATTCACACACGCAAAAATTCATTGACTAAAGACATCTTCTTCTTGGTTCTTTCGGTAAAGTCACGTAGAATAGAAATAATAAAATAATAAACATAATAAAATAATACTTTATTATATTATTTAATATTATTATTTTATTATGTTATTTTATTTTAAAATGTTTTATTATTATTTTATTATTTCCCTTCTACGTGATGACTTTACCGAAAGAACCAAGAAGATGAATCCCTGCAGTCACGAAAGCTTTAAATCGAAATGTTATTATGTTGTATTTTTATTATTTTATTATTTCCATTCTACGTGACTTTACCGAAAGAACCAAGAAAATGAATCCCTGCAGTCACGAAAGCTTTAAATAGAAATTTAAAGACATCTTAATATATATAGAGGAGGGCAGAGATTTGGTAATAAGTTTAACACGTAGGCTTTCACGACCAATATCATCCATAACACATTTTTTGGGGGGTTAGAATACGCAAATATATACATGATGAAGCTAGTTGTAATTACTGGTGAAACGTCGTACTCAGATTGTAAATGTTGTGGCTTGGCTGTTCAACACACCGGTGTGCTGTACTATTAACGAATTAGCATGTTCTATTTACGTGACAAACCTTACTAATTGGCTGTGTCGGGTGGTGTCAGGTTTATTGACACATTATATATTTACGCGATCTAACCCAAAGAAAACCTATATTATAGATTTGGTAATCGTTGGTGAAGCCAGCTAATCACCACCTGACTGATGCTTTCCCGCTTGCCTCTGGTTCCTCGACGATCTTGAGAGATGTGCTTTGTACACGTAATGTCATCAGAATGGAATCTCACGAAAAACCGATGACATACGCATACGTCATCGAAATAGGTTAATATATACATCAGCTGAACGATCGCAATCATATGCATGACTCCATATGTACCCAACATATTCAAGCTATATGTACTATACTCTTTGGATCTTTCGGTAAAGACACGTAGGTAGAAAAATACAGATCACGACGTTTCGATCGCAACACAAGCAGGCGAGAGATCTGCCGTGGCACGAGGTCATATAGGCCTCAGCAGTAGAGGGGTAGTGTATAGTGTAGTGTATAGTGTAGTGTATAGTGTAGTGTATTGTATAGTGTAGTGTATAGTAGTGTAGTGTATAGTGTAGTGTATAGTGTATAGTAGTGGTGTATAGTGTAGTGTATAGTGTAGTGTATAGTGTAGTGTATAGTAGTGGTGTATAGTGTAGTGTATAGTAGTGTAGTGTATAGTGTAGTGTATAGTAGTGTAGTGTAGTGTATAGTGTAGTGTATAGTAGTGGTGTATAGTGTAGTGTATAGTGTAGTGTATAGTAGTGGTGTATAGTGTAGTGTATAGTGTAGTGTATAGTAGTGGTGTATAGTGTAGTGTATAGTATAGTGTATAGTATAGTGTATAGTGTAGTGTATAGTGTAGTGTATAGTGTAGTGTATAGTAGTGGTGTATAGTGTAGTGTATAGTGAAGTAGGCGAGAGACCTGCCATGGCACGAGGTTATATAGGCCTCGGCAGTAGGGGGGGGGGGGGAGGAGAGAGAAGGGGGGGGGGGAAGGAGGCGGGGCAGAAAGTAGACCCCGCAGCAGCACCCGGGTCACTGGAGTAGAGATCGGAGAGAGATGCACAGAGAGAGAGAGAGAGAAAGACACACAGAGAGTCGTAAATAACAGCTGACATAGGCAGGCAGGATGGAAACATCACTGTCAGTTAAGACTTTACCTGGTTAATAACGTCCTTCCAATGCTTGCTCAGTTTGTACCCATCTTCTCGGTTAAAGTTGTGTCTGTGTTTATATATCTGGATGGCTTCATGAACAAATCTCCGATAATAGCCGGTGGGTTTGCAGAGTACCTTCGTCTTGGAAAAGTCAATTTCGTGTGAGCCCACTGCGTTAAAACAATGATCAGCAACGGCAGAGGTATTGGTCCTACCGTGTTTCAGATCTGCCTTGTGTCCGCGAAGGCGGTCCGAGACATGTCGTTTTATTTCCCCAATGTAACTGCTGCCGCAGCCACAACTCAGTTTGTAGACACCCGGGTATTAAATATCAGGAATCACATCCTTTACAGTTTGGATCAAATCACGGATTTTGTGTACTGTGTTGAAATGAACCTGGATCTTGTGTTTGTTTAAGATTTTGGAAATCTTTTTGGTAACCCCTGCTATGTACTGTATGTCAAAATAACATGCGTTTTCAGCACAGCTTTGTATTCATGCGAGACTTGAAGATTGAAAAAGACTGACAAAGATAAGATATTGACACTAGAAATGTATTGCTACAGAAGGATCCTGCATCTAAGCTGGACTCAAAGACTGAACAACGTAGAAGCAAGAAAAAGGTTGCACAGAAGAAGACCTATTGCAGGCAGCGGTGATAAGGAAACTGGCACTATTTCTACATTATGTGGGATGGACAACAGCAGAAAAATGTAACGTCTGTTGTTCGGAAAAATGGAAGGAACAGGAAAGAGAGGAAGACCTAACAGAGAATGACGTGACGACGACATCATGAAGAGGTTGGTGCCTGAAAGATCTGGCACTACTTGAGGATATTAGCACAAGACTTAAGAAAGGGGAGTTGACACTTACGGGCTATATGCCCATGAAAAGTGATGATGATCTTCAAGGGAGCTTTGTACTTTCACACAAACAACACAGAAAATAAAGTTGACAGCTCCACAGGTGGAGGCGAATGGCGAAATCTATCAAACAAGTACAAAATTAAATCGTCCAACACAAACCGGGAGTGCCGCTCGCCCTGTAACCATGAAGACCGCCCCCAGCACCTCTTCCCCAAATCTCAAGGGGGTTCAGGTTTTTGAGAATTGTCATTTTTTAATTAAGTACAGTATACAGTAGAGGTGCAGGCTTTTCAGAGTATTAATATGTGAATTAATGATAGTACATAGTAGAGGTTCAGGTGTTTCAGTTTTAATGTTTGCAGTAGTGTACAAGTCTTGATTTGAAGCTTTCGTGACTGCAGGAATCCATATTCTTTGGTTATTGCGGTAAAGTCACGCAGTTAGAAACTAACTACGTGATTTTACAGTACAGTACAAGTGTTGTGTTGTTACGGTATATCTGTCAACCCCTTATCAGTGGCTACTTTATTACAGACCAATTCAGACCTTATTGGTAATCCCGTGCCCCTTATAAATCTCTACGTTCATCCTACAAAGTCTCATCGCAAGGAACAAAACACAAACAAATAGACACAAAAAATGTTGCCCTTATTGAAACGGCTGTACACCATATGGACCTGAAAACTCAATTTCCCTGTACAAGAATACAGGTAAACCGTATGGGTTGACGGGTATGTTACGCGTGTAGACATACTTAGCTTTGATGTCGTGGTAAACAAGGGGGGCGCTCCAGAGCTATGGTGCGAGTCGAAGTGAGTCGCGCTTTGTGGTTGTTCCCCATTTTGTGATTATTACGAAATAGTTTTTATGACTGGACCATTTTTGAGTGTGATAATATTACACTACACAAATTGATAAGGGGCCGAATTTAGGAAATCGACTACATGGTTTTAAACAGCGAAGTACAATACAGGAGTACAGTATGTTTCCTGCACAGTAAATCACATCGCAGGAGCACTCCCCTATCAGAATTCAAAGCACCAGTACCCCCACCTCTGAGCAGGACGATAAAGAACTATCCCGTGTTAATTTACTTATTTATTTTTCTTGCGGATCTTGTGCTCTAACTGTGTGACAGTCCTGTGTACTGTAGAAGCATTAGCTAAGTAAATACACCCTTCGATTTAAAGCTTTCGTGACTGCAGGGATTCATCGTCTTGGTTTTTTCGGTAAAGTCACGTAGAAGGGAAGTAATAAAATAATAAAATAAAACATAATAAAATTATTCTCACGACGTTTCGGCCACAACGCAAGCAGCCGTCCTCAGGTGACTATAAGACCTGTTCTTCACCTGAGGACGGCTGCTTGCGTTGTGGCCGACACGTCGTGAGAATAATTTTATTATGTTTTATTTTATTATTTTATTACTTCCCTTCTACGTGACTTTACCGAAAGAACCAAAAAGATAAATACACCCCTTTTGACACAGTTCCCCTAAGCCCTTTCGACTCAAGAGAGATCCTTCCTCCACTTCAGCCAATCTTACAGTCGTTCACGAACAGCATTTGCCCCAACATTCTGTTGAAGTCTATATGGGGAATATTTGTATTGTGTCTGTATGTTTGTGTGCATGAATCTGTGCATTGTGCCTGTTCTCTGCGTTGGTTACGCTCCGTGCTCTGAGGACGCGCGACTCAAATCCAGAATCCTCACTGAGTCACCATCACCCCCCAAAGTGCAGGGAAGAGAGGCTGACTAAATGAGTGGTGAATCACTTGCAGCAGCTCAGCTAGCGTGCTGTGACGGTTCCACCTGAAGAGGGAAGCTTGCATTGCCTCCGAAACGTCGTGATTTTTATTTAATTTTTTATTTTACTTTCATAATGTTAAATTTTTTACCAACGTGACTTTACCGACAAAACCTAAGAATATGAATCCTTGCAGTCACCAAAGCTTCAAATCTAGAATCAGCTCAATAGAGTCGGCGTGATAAAAACGACAGTAGCACCGCCTCCCAGTGCAGGTGACACCCGACTCCCCGAGGAGGATCCCTCACCGAGACTGAGGTCGCTACATCACCATGATGCACTGATCAGCTGTTGCCACTTTTCCTAAAATGCCAGGATGAGTCTTTTTCTCACAGTACAGTACAAGTGTTGTGTTGTTACGGTATATCTGTCAACCCCTTATCAGTGGCTACTTTACTCCAGACCAATTCAGACCTTATTGGTAACCCCGTGCCCCTTATAAATCTCTACGTTCATCCTACAAAGTCTCATCCCAAGGGACAAAACACAAACAAATAGACACAAAAAATGTTGCCCATATTGAAACGGCTGTACACCGTATAGACCTGAAAACTCAATTTCCCTGTACAAGAATACGGTAAACCGTATGGGTTGACGGGTATGTTACGCGTGTAGACAAACTTAGCTTTGATGTCGTGGTAAACAAGGGGGGGCGCTCCAGAGCTATGGTTCGAGTTGAAGTGAGTCGCGCTTTGTGGTTGTTCCCCATTTTGTGATTATTACGAAATAGTTTTTATGACTGGACCATTTTTGAGTGTGATAATATTACACTACACAAATTGATAAGGGGCCGAATTTAGGAAATAGACTACATGGTTTAAACAGGGAAGTACAATACAGGAGTACATTAGGTTTCCTGCACAGCAAATCACATCGCAGGAGCACTCCCCTATCATAATTCAAAGCACCAGTACCCCCACTTTTGAGCAGGAAAATCAAGAACTATCCCGTGTCAATTTACTTATTTATTTTTCTTGTGGATCTTGTACTCTAACTGTATGACAGTCCCGTGTACTGTAGAATCATTAGCTAAGTAAATACACCCCTTGTGACACAGTTCCCCTCATCCCTTTCCCCTCAGGAGAGATCCTTCCTCCACCTCAGCCAATCTTACAGTCGTTCACGAACAGGGTTTGCCCCAACATTCTGTCGAAGCCTATATTGGGGGATATTTGTATTGTGTGTGTATTTTTATATGCATGAATCTGTGAATTGTGCCTGTTCTCTGCGTTGGTTACACTCCGTGCTCTGAGGACGCACGACTCAAGTCCAGAATCATCACTGAGTCACCATCACCCCCCAAAGTGCAGGGAAGAGAGGCTGACTAAATGAGTGGTGAATCACTTGCAGCAGCTCAATAGAGTCGGCGTGATAAAAACGACAGCAGCACCGCCTCCCAGTGCAGGTGACACCCAAAGTTTTCAAAGTTTCAGAGTTTATCTATTAGGTATAGCCCTGTGAGCCATTCGGCTCTTGAATCGGGTGCAACCGCAACAAACAAAAAACAAAAACATGAACGAGAAAACATCTTAAAGTGACTATGTGCAAACAGAAAATCCAAGAAAAGACAGCAAGATATTGCAGAAAAATCACCGTACACCAACCCTGTGCAAATATCCCAGTGGGATGCAAGTCAAACAACAACAACCACAAGACAACTTATATTAAGACCAACTCCCCGGGTAGGATCCCTCACCGAGACTGAGGTCGCTATATCACCATGATACACTGATCAGCTGTTGCCACTTTTCCTAAAATCCCAGGATGAGTCGTTTTCTCACAGTACAGTACAAGTGTTGTGTTGTTACGGTATATATGTCAACCCCTTATCAGTGGCTACTTTATTACAGACCAATTCAGACCTTATTGGTAAGCCTATATGGGGGATATTTGTATTGTGTGTGTGTATGTTTGTGTGCGTGAATCTGTGCATTGTGCCTGTTTTCTGCGTTGGTTACACTCCGTGCTCTGAGGACGCACGACTCAAATCCTGAATCCTCACTGAGTCACCTTCACCCCCCAAAGTGAGGGGAAGAGAGGCTGACTAAATGAGTGGTGAATCACGTGCAGCAGCTCAGCAAGCGTGCTGTGACGGTTCCACCTGAAGACGGAAGCTTGTGTTGCCTCCGAAACGTCGTGATTTTTATTTTATTTTTATTAATTTTAATTTTTTACTTTCGTGACTTTACCGAAAAAACCTAAGAATATTTAAGTATATAGTTCAACAATCGTACCTAAAAGCCGAAAGCAATGGTGGCACATCGCCCCCTACTGGGCGAACTGTGTGAAGTGTAACATAGGCGCAGACTGCCGCCTCCTGCTGGCCTGCTGGGGAGTGGCATCCACGAGGTTTTCTGTACTTACAGTGAGGGAAAGATGTATTTGATCCCCTGCTGATTTTGTACGTTTGCCCACTGACAAATAAATTATCAGTCTATAATTTTAATGGTAGGTTTATTTGAACATAACATTTTTGACATGCGTTTTTCTGGATATTTTTTGTTCAAATAAACCTGTTCAAATAAACCTACCATTAAAATTATAGACTGATCATTTCTTTGTCAGTGGGCAAACGTACAAAATCAGCAGGGAATCAAATACTTATTTCCCTCACTGTATGCACCAAACAACAGTTCGGAGTGTTCGGCGTTCTTGGAGATGGTGGGTGCAGTGCTCGACAGAGTGCCGCCTACCGACTCTATAATCTTACTGGGCGACTCCAATGCTCACGTGGGAGACGATGGAGATACCTGGAGAGTTATGATTGTGAGAAATGGCCCCCCGTGATCTGAACCTGAACGGTGAGATGTTATTATAATTCTGCACTAGTCACGGAATGTCGATAAACAAACACCATGTTTTGAACACAAGGATGCTCAGTGAGCAATGGTTGCACAGCGCCCCCTACTGGACGATCTGCGTGAAGTGCAACAAAGGCACAGACTGCCGCCCTCTGCTGGCTTGCTGGGGAGTGGCATCCACGAGGTATCGTGGAATGTCCTCGTCTGTCCCTCTCTCTACAGAAACGCAGAGCTTTGAGTCGAGTGAATTCCGGTGACTCACGTGAAAAAAACCCGACAGGGACTTTCCTATATTCTTAGGTTTTTTCGGTAAAGTCACGTAGGTAAAAAAATAAAATAAAAAAAAAAAAAAAAAAATCACGACGATTCGGAGGCAACACAAGCTTCCGTCTTCAGGTGGAACCATCACAGCACGATAGCTGTATCAAGTGATATCAAGTGATACTTGATACAGCTATCGTGCTGTGATACTTGATACAGCTATCGTGCTGTGACGGTTCCACCTGAAGACGGAAGCTTGTGTTGCCTCCGAAACGTCGTGATTTTTATTTCATTTTTATTAATTTTAATTTTTTACTTTCGTGACTTTACCGAAAAAACCTAAGAATATTTAAGTATATAGTTCAACAATCGTACCTAAAAGCCGAAAGCAATGGTGGCACATCGCCCCCTACTGGGCGAACTGTGTGAAGTGTAACATAGGCGCAGACTGCCGCCTCCTGCTGGCCTGCTGGGGAGTGGCATCCACGAGGTTTTCTGTACTTACAGTGAGGGAAAGATGTATTTGATCCCCTGCTGATTTTGTACGTTTGCCCACTGACAAATAAATTATCAGTCTATAATTTTAATGGTAGGTTTATTTGAACATAACATTTTTGACATGCGTTTTTCTGGATATTTTTTGTTGCTATTCTGTCTCTCACTGTTCAAATAAACCTACCATTAAAATTATAGACTGATCATTTCTTTGTCAGTGGGCAAACGTACAAAATCAGCAGGGGATCAAATACTTATTTCCCTCACTGTATGCACCAAACAACAGTTCGGAGTGTTCGGCGTTCTTGGAGATGGTGGGTGCAGTGCTCGACAGAGTGCCGCCTACCGACTCTATAATCTTACTGGGCGACTCCAATGCTCACGTGGGAGACGATGGAGATACCTGGAGAGTTATGATTGTGAGAAATGGCCCCCCGTGATCTGAACCTGAACGGTGAGATGTTATTATAATTCTGCACTAGTCATGGAATGTCGATAAACAAACACCATGTTTTGAACACAAGGATGCTCAGTGAGCAATGGTTGCACAGCGCCCCCTACTGGACGATCTGCATGAAGTGCAACAAAGGCACAGACTGCCGCCCTCTGCTGGCTTGCTGGGGAGTGGCATCCACGAGGTATCGTGGAATGTCCTCGTCTGTCCCTCTCTCTACAGAAACGCAGAGCTTTGAGTCGAGTGAATTCCGGTGACTCACGTGAAAAAAACCCGACAGGGACTTTCCTATATTCTTAGGTTTTTTCGGTAAAGTCACGTAGGTAAAAAAATAAAATTAAAAAAAAATAAAATTAAAATCACGACGATTCGGAGGCAACACAAGCTTCCGTCTTCAGGTGGAACCATCACAGCACGATAGCTGTATCAAGTGATATCAAGTGATACTTGATACAGCTATCGTGCTGTGATACTTGATACAGCTATCGTGCTGTGACGGTTCCACCTGAAGACGGAAGCTTGTGTTGCCTCCGAAACGTCGTGATTTTTATTTCATTTTACTTTTTTTAATTTTAAATTTTTTTACCTACGTGATTTTACCGAAAAAACCTAAGAATATGAATCCTTGCAGTCACGAAAGCTTAAAATCTAGAATTACGTTCCATTCATTGGCTACCACACTCAGATAAGTTCCTCCCCCCCCTCCTCCCCCCCCTTAACTTGTATTTAAGAACTTGTATCTTGGAATCCCTGCCTCACTTGATACAGCACATCTGGCTGTGACGGTCCCACATGATGACGGAAGCTTGTGTTGCCTCAGAAACGTCGTGATTTTTATTTTATTTTTATTTTACTTTTATTAATTTTAATTTTTTACTTTCGTGACTTTACCGAAAAAGCCTAAGAATATTTAAGTATATAGTTCAACTATCGGACCTAAAAGCCGAGAGCAATGGCGGCACAGCGCCCCCTACTGGGCGAGCTGTATGAAGTGCAACAAGGGGCAGACTGCCGCCTCCTGCTGGCCTGCTGGGGAGTGGCATCCACGAGGTTTTCTGTACTTACAGTGAGGGAAAGAAGTATTTGATCCCCTGCTGATTTTGTACGTTTGCCCACTGACAAAGAAATGATCAGTCTATAATTTTAATGGTAGGTTTATTTGAACAGTGAGAGACAGAATAGCAAAAAAAAATCTAGAAAAACGCATGTCAAAAATGTTATGTTGAAATAAACCTACCATTAAAATTATAGACTGATAATTTCTTTGTCAGTGGGCAAACGTACAAAATCAGCAGGGGATCAAATACTTTTTTCCCTCATTGTATGTGTAATATTGTAAATTACAGCGGGAGACCACTTGACGGGTAGCACACTTTATTAACACTTTCTTTAGCCACAATAACACGTGTGGTCACTACAGCTCACACTACACGTTCCACCCGGCTACACACACACGGGCTCTCCAGCCCCGTAGCTTCCAGGGGAATTTACAGACCCACCCCAGCTTGGGTATGGATCACGACCACTGGGTCCCGCAGCCCGGCCCTCACACGGACGTCCGGCCGCGGGTCCCAAGGTCCCGCCTCTGAGCCACACAGGGTCCCGGCCCTTACAAGGACAGCGGGGCTAGGGGTCTCAGGGCCCTATCTCTTCCTCCTCCGTCTTCCGTCTTCACTGGTTACCAACTCCCCGAGCGCCCGCGCGCATCCCCCTTTATAGTCCTCCGCTCCCGAGGGGACGGAGCCTATGCGGACCGCGATGTGAGCACCCACTCTAGTTGACCAATCACCACGCGCTGCCACACGATCCCTTTTGCCAGCGCATGTCACCACCACATAACCAATCACCCCGCGCTGCCACACGATCCCTCACTGTCAGCGCGCGTCACCAATACACAGCCAATCACCACGCGCTTCCACACGATTCCTACTGCCAGCGCATATCACCACTACATATGCACCAAACAACAGTTGGGAGTGTTCGGCCTTCTTGGAGATGGTGGGTGCAGTGCTCGACAGAGTGCCGCCTACCGACTCCATAATCTTACTGGGCGACTCCAATGCTCACGTGGGAGACGATGGAGATACCTGGAGAGTTATGACTGTGAGAAATGACCCCCCGTGATCTGAACCTGATCGGTGAGATGTTATTGTAATTCTGCACTAGTCACGGAATGTCGATAAACAAACACCAGGGTTTGAACACAAGGATGCTCAGAGAGCAATGGTGGCACAGCGCCCCCTACTGGACGACCTGTGTGAAGTGCAACAAAGGCGCAGACTGCCGCCCTCTGCTGGCCGGCTGGGGGAGTGGCATCCACGAGGTTTCGTGGAATGTCGTCGTCTGTCCCTCTCTCTACAGAAACGCAGAGCTTTGAGTCGAGTGAATTCCGGTGACTCGCGTGAAAAAAAAAACCCGACAGGGACTTTCCCATATTCTTAGGTTTTTTCGGTAAAGTCACGTAGGTAAAAAATAAAAATGAATAAAAGTAAAATAAAAATAAAATAAAAATCACGACGATTCGGAGGCAACACAAGCTTCCGTCTTCAGGTGGAACCGTCACAGCACGACTGCTGTATCACTTGATATCACTTGATACAGCAATCGTGCTGTGACGGTTCCACCTGAAGACGGAAGCTTGTGTTGCCTCCGAAACGTCGTGATTTTTGTTTTATTTTTATTTAACTTTTATTAATTTTTAATTTTTTTACCTACGTGACTTTACCGAAATAAACCTAAGAATATGAATCCTTGCAGTCACGAAAGCTTCAAATCTAGAAGGGACTTTCCCAGCCACGTGCACCGTGACACTGACCCAACCGGCGTCTCTTCCTCTGCAGTCGATCTCTCTCCCCTCCACCGTTACAGCGCACTCCTTGAGGCCGCGTAGATGAGAGGATCCTCACCCCGTGTGTCCCATCCTCCCAGCGATGTTCATACGCGAGCCCTCACCCCATGGCACGTGCAGGTATTGTGTGTCTTTCCCTCGATCGATGCGGGGTCTGGTTTGTGCGATTTAGCGTGCAGTAATACCACCGTGGCAAGATGTTAACTACCTCGCCTGGTATGCCTACTGCTGTATAGTTGGAGTCTGCGAGTCTCTCTCTCATCATCACGGTTGCTAGGAGATGTTAACTACCTCGCCTCGGTATACAGGAGGTCGTGGGTTTGATCCCGACCCTGATGCCTGCTGCTGTATATTTGGAGTTTGCATGTCTCTCTCTCATTATCATCACGGTAGCGAGGAGATGTTAACTATCTCACCTAGTATACAGGAGGTCTTGGGTTCGATCCCGACCCTGATGCCTGCTGCTGTATATTTGGAGTCTGTATGTCTCTCTCTCATCATCATCACGGTGGCTAGGAGATTTTAACTACCTCGCCTGGTATACAAGAGCTCGTGGGTTCGATCCTGACCCTGATACCTGCTGCTGTATATTCGGAGTTTGCGTGTCGCTCTCTCATCATCACGGTGGATAGGAGATGTTAACTACCTCGCCCGGTATGCAGGAGGTCGTGGGTTCGATCCCGACCCTGATGCCTGCTGCTGTATATTTGGAGTCTGTATGTCTCTCTCTCATCATCATCACGGTGGCTAGATGTTAACTACCTCGCCTGGTATACAGGAGCTCGTGGGTTCAACCCTGACGCCTGCTGCTGCTGCTGTATATTTGGAGTTTGCGTGTCTCTTTCGCCGTGATCACGTGACAATGCAGCCTTTAGAGCGGTGCTCCGGAACGCTAAATTAGACGAAACTTTTCGCCAGGATGGCGCCGTGCATATTTATTTTTTCTATTGCTGCCGTTATAAAGTCACGAAAAATACCATGCAGCATTTTCATTAAGTAGTTGTATATATACTCTTTGGTTTTTTCGGTAAAGTCACGTAGAAGGAAAATAATAAAATAATACAAATAAAACATAATAAAATTCTCAAGACGTTTCGGCCACAACATAAGCAGCCGTCCTCAGGTAAAGACAGAGCTGTCTGAAAGACAGTGGGCCCAGCTTAAAATACGCTGCCAAGCTTAGCAGTGTTCATTGGAGCGCTGTCTTTCAGACAGCTCTGTCTTCACCTGAGGACGGGTGCTTGTGTTGCGGCCGAAACGTCGTGAGAATTTTATTGTTTTATTTTATTATTTCCCTTCTACGTGACTTTACCGAAATAACCAAGATGGTGGAGACATAGTGCGACGAGGGGCGGAGCCAGGAAGAGGTGAAAAGAGCAGGTGGGTGCGTGAGGTGAGTGGGTGAGTGGGTGCGTGGATGAGTGGGTGGGTGAGCGGGGGGGGGGGGGGGGTGAGCGGGGGGGGGTGGGTGCGTGAGTGGATGGGTGAGCGAGTGGGTGAGTGGGTGAGCGAGTGGGTGGACGAGTGGGTGGGTGGACGAGTGGGTGGGTGAGCGAGTGGGTGGGTGAGTGGGTGGATGAGTGGGTGGTTGAGTGGGTGGGCGATTGGGTGCGTGGGTGGGTGAGTGGATAAGTGGGTGAGTGGGTAGGTGAATGGGTGGGTGAGTGGGTGGATGAGTGAGCGAGTGGGTGGGCGAGTGCATGGATGCGTGGGTGAGCGTCAAGTGTGACGGTTCGGCCAGGTGAGGGTGAGAGGTGACGACGTCAGGAAGAGGTTAAAAGAGGGAGCGGGTGGTAGGGTTGGGGGGCGTCGAGGGTGACAAGCGAGGATGAAGGTGTGAACCCGTGCCGTAACATAAAGACATTACCTTGGTGACAAAAGGCCAGAGTTTTCTTTCACATGTATGTTGAACTTCTTTCGCACCGTACGTAGCCGTCCGTGCTAAGCGGAGGTGAGCGGGAAGGGCGGCTTCGCTCTCGGGATCAATGTGTAGAGGAGTAAAATGGGGACGTGTCGTCAGGTGTGCCGTTCAGTGCGATGACGTCACGTCTCCTAGGGTACTTAAGGGATACCTCGTGACATAAGCGGGGTCACTGTGGGAACTGGTAGAGTACGAAGGGTGAAGAGGGAACCAGTGGTAGAGAGAGGGATCGAATAGTGAGTCTGGGGAGAAGCCGGTGGTAGCCGTAGAGGTGCTTCTCTCTCCGGTCGGTGGAGTCGGCAGAATCCACGATCCGACACGAGAGAGAGAGAGAGAGACCGGAGCTAGCCGGCAGGGACCCGGACTCAAAGTAGGACCCCTAGCCCCTGGGAGTTGTGTACTCTGCTGTGTAATATTGTAACAGCTTTAATAAACCCTGGTGAAAGCCCTTAACTTACCTCCGTCTTCGAGTACGTCCGTCGGAACTTCTCTACAAATGGAACAACGCAAACCACCTCCACCACGACACGGTGGCGATCCTCGGGAGAGGCTCGGTGTGTGTACACGGCATTCGATAGACCACGTTTCGGTTTAACGTAACATTGGATTTATTTCTCCAATATTTTACACGGAAAGCTGATAAAGTAAAACAATGAATGGATTTCTTGTTTTCTACGTGACTTTACCGAAAGAACCAAATAACACTGAAATTGATAATTGTTTTTTTACCCTTCTATCTGGCAACAAAACTGACACCTTTTTTTACAAGGAGTCATGTTTGCATAGACCACAATACCTGCAGTCATAATGCAAACAAAAAACACAACTCTGATAATGATATGCACTGTCCTTGAAGTTGAAAGCTGTCTCGGGTGTGGACCAATCAACTTCAAGGACAGTGCATACATTATCAGACTTATGTTTTTTGTTTGCATTGACTGCCGGTATTGTGGTCTATGCAAACATGACTCCTTGTAAAAAAGGTGTCAGTTTTGTTGCCAGAAGGGTAAAAAAACAATTATCATTTTTTACTGGCAAATGAGGTTCCAATGGTGTAAACACTGAAATTAATACGTAAATATTTGTAAAATCATAGATCTACTGTATTGTCTAAATTTTTACGTTCAAGGCGAGCAAAACATTTTTGTCGTGTCTTTGTGTTTTTCCCTTGTGATGGGACTTTGCAGGATGAACGTTGAGATTTATAAGGCGCATGGGGTGACCAATAAGTTCTGAATTGATCTGTAGTAAGGTAGGGCACTGATAATGGGTTAACAGGTATGCAGTAGTATATAGTGTAGTGTATAGGGGTGTAGTGTATAGTAGTGTAACACAATCCTGCGGAGGGAGCTGTTAGGAACGTTGGGTTGCTCGGTCAATGGCCAGGGTCAATGGCGGCGTGGTGTATTCCACAAATATGCCCGACTGTGAGGGCGGGCACAAGCCGGCGTGAGTAGGTTAAACGTTGAGTTTTATAAGGGCACCACGGGGTGACCAGCCCCTCCCTACCCAGCCCCACCCCCACCCCTCCCACCCCCTACCCAGGCCTCACCCTCCCCACCCAGCCCCACCCCACCCAGCCCCTCCCTCCCCACCCAGCCCCTCCCTCCCCACCTAGCCCCTCCACACCCAGCCCCTCCCCACCCAGCCTGTCCCTCCCCACCCAGCCCCTCCCCACCCTCCCCTCCCCACCCAGCCCCTCCCACCCCCACCCAGCCCCTCCCCACCCTCCCCTCCCCACCCCACCCAGCCCCTCCCCACCCAGCCCCTCCCCACCCCACCCAGCCCCTCCCCACCCCACCCAGCCCCTCCCCACCCCACCCAGCCCCTCCCTGCACGGTGGACGCAATAATCCCCTGTGGGCTGGTGTAATCAGGAGGTTCCTACCAGTATGATGTCGTGTATAGTGGTGGTGTATAGTGGTGTAGTGTATAGTGTAGTGTACAGCGTGGTGTATAAGTGTATAGTGCAGTGTATAGTGTAGTGTAGTATATAGTGTAGTGTACAGCGTGGTGTATAGTGGTGGTGTATAGTGGTGGTGTATAAGTGTATAGTGCAGTGTATAGTGTGTAGTGTAGTGTATAGTGTAGTGTACAGCGTGGTGTAGTATATAGTGTAGTGTACAGCGTGGTGTATTGGGTGAACGTTGAGATGTATAAGGGGCACGGGATGACCAATAAGTTCTGAATTGGTCTACAGTAAGGTAGGGCACTGATAAGGGGTTCACAGCTTTGCATGTCTTCACTGTGCTTTAAGTCAGTTTCTTTTTTAATACTGTATAGTATAAAATTATATCACGTTCAAAAGAAATTGCCTTCGTTGACAATACGAAGTGTAAGTTGTAAAGTGTTCATCGTGTGAAATGGTAAGTCACGAAGGCTGGGAACGCAAACCTCATGGCACCAATGTTGTAAGTTATTCACTATACGACGTTTCAATATACGAACAAGCTCCAGGAACGCATCTCCTTCGTATACGCGGTATCACTGTGTGCGCGGCTAGCCTATTTCTACCCAAAATTCAAGACAGTACACGGTTTGGGTTCACTCGTTCGGCCATGTGGTCAAACGTGGAACTACTGTACTGTGCACTGTATGTACTGTACCGTGTGTACTGTACCGTGTGTATTGTATGCGTAAAGGCAGTGGTGGTGTAGCGGTTAATGCTGCGCTACGAACCCGACGACCCGAGTTTTGATTCCCGCTCACGGCCACCAACACCCAGTAATAGCAATTATCTGAACCGGTCCCGGGCCTTCCCTAGGTCGACTCAGCCTCAAATGAGTAACTGGTGTAGCGGTGGTGGTGTAGCAAACATCGCCACTGGGAGAGACAAAGGCGGTCGGGCATGGTGCCGGCCACCAACCCACCTCGTATGCCACGGTGCCGGTAGCCATCATCGGTGCTGCCACTCGTCACATATACGAGATCCGACGGGCGGTTTTGTCTAACGCCGTTAGCAACGTGAATGCAAGTACTGTGTCATCTTAAACATGCTGTCAGCGAGCGCCTAGTAAGGCTGGCTGGGCGCACGAGGGAATAGATGTACACACATATACAAAGACACACACTTATACATGTATACACACACACATACATATAAAGATCCCCCATTTAGCCTTAACAGACTGTAGGGGCAAGTGCTGTGAGTAGCGAGTAGCAGTGCCTATGAAGGCTACCGGCACTGTGGCACACACAGAGGGGGTGGGTGGCCAGCACCACGCCCGGTCGCCTTTGTCTCTCCCAGAGGTTGCAAACGGGTTTTGATTCCTTACCCGTACCCCGGCCGCACAAGGGTCGCAAACGGGTACCCGTACCCGGCCGTACCCGGCCGGGTATCTGTAGAGTACGGGTATCGGGTACTGATTGCGACCTCTGGGATGAAGCCATGTTGCAGGTGCGGGTGGGTTGATTCTAGGAACTTGAATTGTGAGAAGAGACAAGACGTTGGGAAATGAGTGACAAACGGTGACTCACTAGTGACTCACGGCCTACCCGTACCCGTACCCGGTCAGGTACGGGTAGCCGGGCATCGGGTATGGTACGGCTAGGGGTCGGCACGGTTTGAACCGACTCAAACTGGTTTCAAATTGAGCAAACCAAACCAAACAGCGACGACTGAACCAAACCAAACCAAAACCAAACCAAACTAAGCTAAACCAAACCTCTTGAGTTGGCTTGAACCGAAAAGATGCGCGGCAAACAATATTCGCATTCAATACAAATATCAAGTGTATTAATCGCTAATTTCTACGCAGGCTTTCTTCATATTGAGATTCACTAGCAAGTACTGGATGACGATGTCGTCCACAGCCATCTCCTCAAGCTTGGCACGCCCAATGTCCTTGAACGCAGTGTGGTAGTTCAATGGCAGTGAAACCCCAACACTAGGCAACATCCGCGCCCACGAGCGGCACACACATCTCGGCCTTGAACGTGCACTTGTGCAGGTTTGGTCGGTCGAGAAAGGAGCGCTTGGCGGCCGAGTTTGCTCTCTCGGAGGGCACGGACGACGCCGGGATAGGCAAATAGTCGAGGGCCACGCGTCGTAGGCGTGGGTACTTGCCGCCGTACAGCTTCCACCACTCGACGACGTCCATGCTCAGGCCCTGAGTCGGCTCAAGCAGGAAGCGGTCGACCTCGGAGGCGGCGCCGTCGTGAGCGTTGGGCGCGTAGACCATGTCAAAGAGGATGTTAATGCCGCCACGCGGCGCCGCCTTCGGCGCCGCGTCCGTCGTCAACGCTGGGTAGCACTGGTTGAGAATGTCCGTCATCATGTCCTTGATATTGCTGTACTCGGCCTTTACAACCAACCAAACTAGTTGAGCCGGTTCCACCCTGTCCGAGCCAAACCGAGTTCGGGTTTCGTAGCCCCAAACCAAACCGAACCAGTTCAAACAGAGCCAAACCAAACCGATTTGGTTCGGTTCAAACGCGGTTTGGTGGTTTGAGCCAAACCGTGCTGACCCCTAGGTACAAGTATTGGGTACCCGGTTGCGACCTTTGTCTCTCCCCAGTGGCAATGTTTAACTACACACCGCATCACCAGATACTCGTTTGAGGCCGAGTCGACCTAGGGGAGGCCTGTTACCGGCTCAGATAATCGTCGCCGATGTTGGTGGCCGCGAGCGGGAATCGAACTCGAGTGGCCGGGTTCATAGCGCAGCGTAGCGCTAACCGCTCCCCACACACACGTGTACGCGCGCACGAACGCACACACGCACGCACGAGTGTGTGGAAGCCGAGCGATCTTTACTTCACACATTGCACATTTATTCACACAAACACTGCACCTCAGCCAACTCTCCATTGGTCCCCGTGTCTCCACGTGTTTCTCTGTGACCCATGTCTCAACTTGACCCCAATGTGTCTCCACGTGACCCAGTGTGTATCCATGTGACCCAGTGCACGTGACCCAGTGTGTCACCACGTGACCCCGTATGGTGTATCCGTGTGACCTAGTGTGTCTCCGTGTGTCTCAGCATGTTCCAATGTTTTTCAGTGTCCCCCTGTGTATACATTTTTCCCCGTGTGTATCCATGTGTCTGTGTGTCTCCAAGTGAGTCTCTGTATCCCCATGTCTTCCCAAGTCTCCGTTCATCCCCGTGTATCTCTGCACTCGTATTCCTCTGAGCGGTCTCCCTGTTTCGCCATGTTACCATGAGCCTCTCTGTCCCCGTGTCTTACTGCGTCTCTCCGTATGTTTCCGTGTCCACCTTTAGGTCCCCCGTGTGTGTTCCATCTCCCGTATCCCTGTCCACGTCTTTGCGTCCCTGTGTTCCTGTGCGTATCTACGTCCCATGGAGTGTGTGTGTCTGCCCGTGTCTCTCTGTGTGTTCTAGGTGCGGACTTGGAAGCGCCCAGCCTTGGTGAGATATTTCAACCCCTTTGAATGGCTTGTACTTCTCCCCATAGAGGTCCAGCGGTTCACTTTCAACCCTGCGGCGGCAACAACAACAACAGCAGCAGCAGCTGCCAGTCACCACTATGCGGCGGTGACGTCACCACCACGGCGCTTGTGCCAGGCTAGGTGCACTTTAGGCGGTCACTTGGAGTGTGCGATGCTTTCCGCTGACAGGTTACAGGACAGGACCCAGCTGGTGCCATAGGTTGCCTTACTGAGAGAGGACCGGGAGATGCACACCACACTTCCTGTGCCCCCTACTGTGCCACCTCGCTGTGTTTTAGCACCCGCTATGTGCACGTTGAGGTCACATGCAGTGTCAAACGCCCGCTGGCAGGAGGTCACGGGGCAGAACCCAGATGCCAAGGGTCGACTGAGGACGAGTGGCTGATGCACCACCCTGTGCCCCTTACTGTGCCAACTCGCTGTGTTTTTAGCACCCAGAACTCCGCTCGTTGTTCGTCGAGTGTCGCTCCTCCGCCCTCGTTGTTGTTGGAGGGCGACTGCCTCCAACTGCCCAGTAGCAGCGTCCTTCACGAGCCTCCTACTCCACTGAGGCGATCTGACAGCGCTGGTACCGGTCATCGGCAAGTCCACTCAGCTCCACATCCTCCCGTACCGCATCACTCCATCTCTCCCCTAGTTCTTGCCATGCCCGTTTAACCCCTCTATCCGGCCAAACAGAAGCTGAATGCTCTTTGGTTCTTTCGGTAAGTTCACGTATAACGATAAATATTAAATTAAATACTAGCATACGACGTTTCGATTGCCAACACAAGCAATCATCATCAGGTATAAGTGAAATAGAAACCTGGTTGATTACGTTCTTCCTGAGAATGCTAAATTTGAGAGAGAGATAAAACACTGAACCAGAGACATATAGGTTCTGTGTTTTATCTCTCTCTCAAATTTAGCATTCTCAGGAAGAACGTAATCAACCAGGTAGGGTGTTGACTGTTACGTTATCCGACTCTCTGTTGTATCACATTACATTTTTAAGTATTACTAGATTTGTGTTTCTATTTCATTTATACCTGATGATGATTGCTGTGTTGCAATCGAAAACGTCGTATGCTAGTATTTAATTTATTATTTTATCGTTATACGTCACTTTACCGAATGAACCAAAGAGTAATTCCTGCAGTCACGAAGCTCCAAATTAAGTTTAGAAGCTGATTGGGCAAGCAGTGGCTGGGCATGCGGGCTACGCGACACAGCCAACGCAGCCTTGCCTGCCGGAGGAGCTCACCGACGGGACTGTGGTCATCAGGCCTCTCTCCACGGGTCTCCGTGGGTCCTCAGATTCTCCCCATCCTGCTCCCCGCGTACCTGAAATGGCGATACTGCTGGATCTTGAATGTGGACGTTGATGACGGGATTCTCCTCGGCTTCGGTGCTCCGGACTGCAGTGTCAGGGAGCCCTTGATGGTCGGCAGCTTCTGGGGATTAATCTTCCCAATGTCCCACGTCAGGACCTGGAGCACGACCACGGGGGAGGGTGGACCCATGGACACCGCAAGGGGGTGGGTAGAGGGAGGACAGGGGGGAGGTAGGGGGAATAAGGAGGGACACGGGGAGGAGGGAGAGAGGAGGAGGGAGACACGGGGAGGTGGAGGGAGACACGGGGAGGGGGAGGAGGAGAGACACGGAGAGGAGGGGAGGGAGAGAGAGAGGGAGGGAGAGGGGAGGAGGGAGACACGGGGAGGGGGAGAGGAGGAGGGAGATAGGAGGATGACAGAGACATGTTGAGGAGGGGAGGGAGCGTCGGAGGCCGTCGGACTGCGAGAAGGGCTGCGTGCAGAGAGACGAGAGAGAGCGAGAGAGCGAGAGAGCAGAGAGAGAGCGAGAGAGAGTGAGCGAGTGAGCGAGAGCGAGAGAGCGGCGAGAGAGCGAGCGAGAGAGTGAGCGAGAGAGAGAGTGAGCGAGAGAGTGAGAGAGAGCGAGATGAGAGCGAGCAGAGCGAGAGAGTGAGCGAGAGAGGGGGGGTTTACATAAAGCAAAGTTTAAAAATGTAAAAAAAAAATTACGAAATGATGAACGAAGCAAAGTGCCGACTACACCGAGCATCTTCTTGTTTTCACTGATCGTAAAAAAAGAGAAGAGAGGGAGGAGGGAAGGCATGGGAGGGTTAGGAGGAGGGACAGACACTTTAACACCACAGACCACGTGAATGAGCTGTCTCCATGTCCTCTCCGTTCCACCTCTGCATCACCCCACGTCCGATGGCAACGCATGGACCGTGTTCCCTCCCTGTGTCTATCCGTGTCTCTCTGTATCCCTGTCCCCTAAACTGCATGCTACTCTAGAATCTGTGGCATCTTCGGACACTGTGATCCATGACGTCTCATTGGATGGCTGTGTCAACTGCAGCAGCAGCTACTTTTCATGGCTATGCAATGCGTGAATGTGAAGGATAGTCGGTTGTGTGACATGTTGTCTGAAGATCTTGTTCAGAATTAAATTTGCTTTTCTCGGTCATTTGTGGGATGTGTAATGCATGTCAGCTTGCAAATCATGTTGAGATGTGTCGATTTAAACAGACAACCGCAAAGAGGCACGTTTCACGTAAATGTAGTACAGGCATGATTAAAACACGCTGAAAAACATCTCTCTACCTCTACCCGTACCTCCCTCTGTCCCTCTCTCTCATGGGTGGAAAAAAACCCGATTTTTCCAGCGACAGGCATCGGTTTTTTTCTTTAATACAATTAAACCAGATTTCGGGGGATTAAAACCTGGTTTCATGAATACGAAACTGATAGGCAGGCTTAGGCTGCTTCTCGTCGGTGATGCTATCATCGTACTCGGGGGGGGAATCGGGCACGGGGTAGTCGTAGAATGCGGCGGGCAGGTTGGTCTTGATGAACACGAGTTCTCCTCCACAATCGTGGTGGGCGCCAGTAGTTCCTTAAGTTGGAATGGACGAAGCCCATCGTTGAGAAGTTGGCGAAGTGTGGTTCTGCAATTAGAACCAATTAAACCGGATTTCTCCCAATCTCAGATGATCGGGTTTAATATGAAAATACAATTAAACCCGATGGTAAAAAACCCAAGCCTGGGGTGTTTTATTCAGACGCTGTCTTCCCGACAGACCTGTTCTTCACCTGAGGACGGCTGCTTGCGTTGTGGCCGAAACGTCGTGAAAATTGTATTTTATTATGTTTTATTTTTATTACTTTATTATTTCCCTGCTACGTGACTTTACCTGAAAAAACCAAGAAGATGTGTCACCCTCGACTCTCTCTCCCTCTCCCCATACCCCCCCCCCGTCTCCCTCTCTCTCCCTCTCCCATATCCCCCCCTATCTCCCTCACTCCTTGTACCTCCCCTACCCCCCCCCCGTCTCTCCCCCCCCCCGTCACCTTGGAGACGGGGTCGAAGGCGGGGTCCCCTGCGTTGCCGTGAGCGCCACGGCAAGCACGGGGGGCGGCAGCGTCGCCGTGACGACGACCGCCTCCAGCGTCTTCCCGCCGCTGTGCCGAGGCCCCAGCGTCAGCTCCAGACGCCCGCCGCCGCCACCGCCCTCACGGAACGACACGAGTGGCGCACGCACACGGGCACGGACACCAGGCTGCGGGAGAAGACAGAGACACACGCACGCCGGGATGGATGTGTCTTCGTGTGTCTCTCTGTCTCCGTGTGTGTCTCTGTGTGTGTCTCTGTGTGTGTCTCTGTGTGTGTTTCTGTGTGTCCATGTCTCTCTGCGTATGTCTCTGTGTCTCTGTGTGTCTCTCCGTGTGTCTCCGTGTGTCTCTCCGTGTGTCCGTTGTGGTGTCTCCGTGTGTCTCTGTGTGTCCGTGTGTCTCTCCGCGTATGTCTCTGTGTGTCTCTCCGTGTGTCTCTCTGTGTCCGCGTGTCTCTCTGCGTATGTCTGTGTGTCTCTCCGTGTGTCTCTCTGTGTCCGCGTGTCTCTCTGCGTATGTCTGTGTGCCTCTCCGTGTGCTCTCCGTGCGCCTCTCCGTGCGTCTCTCCGTGCGTCTCTCCGTGTGCGTCTCCGTGTGTCTCTCCGTGCGTCTCTCCGTGTCTCCGTGTGTCTTCCGGTGTCTCTCCGTGCGTCTCTCCGTGCGTCTCTCCGTGCGTCTCTCCGTGTCTCCGTGTGTCTCTCGTGCGTCTCTCCGTGTGTGTTCCGTGTGTCTCTCCGTGTGTCTCTCCGTGCGTCTCCATGGTGTCTCCGTGTGCTCTCCGTGTGTGTCTCCGTATGTCTCTCCGTGTGTCTCTCCGTGCGTCTCCATGTGTCTCTCGTGTGTCTCTCCGTGTGTGTCTCCGTATGTCTCTCCGTGTGTCTCTCCATGTGTCTCTCTGTGGTCTCTCCGCGTGTCTCTCCGTGTGTGTCTCCGTGTGTCTCTCCGTGTCCGCGTGTCTCTCGTGTGTATCTCTGTGTCACCTCTGCGAGGAGACGTGATAGGAGATGAGCCGGAAGTTCCCGTCGGGAGGGATGAAGGAGAGAACGCGCTCAGACTCCCAGCGCTTGAAGCGCACGCACGGGTGGAAACTCACATCGTCCAGCAGACGCGGGTTCTACACACGGAGAGACAGAGACACGCGGGGGGTGAGGGGTGAGACACGGGGAGAGAGAGACAGAGACACGCGGGGGGGAGAGACACGGGGGGAGAGAGACACACGGGGAGACAGACAGAGCACGGGGAGACAGACAGAGAGACATGGGGAGACAGACAGAGAGACACGGGGAGAGAGAGAGAGACATGGGGAGAGAGAGAAATGATGAGACACACAGGGAGAGAGAGGGAGGAGAGACATGGGGAGAAACATGGGGTGAGAGACATGCGGAGAGAGAGAGACAGACGGGGAGACAGACAGAGACACACGGGGAGAGACAGAGAGACACGGGAGAGAGAGAGACATAGTGTGAGAGAGAAATAATGAGAAAGACACACAGGGAGAGAGATGGGAGGAGAGAGAGACATGGAGAGAGAAAGACACACGGGGAGAGACAGAGACATGGGGAGAGAGAAAAATTATGAGACACACAGGGAAAAAGATGGGAAGAGAGACATGGGGTGAAACATGGGGTGAGAGACATGCGAAGAGAGAGACACAGGGAGACAGAGAGACACGGGGTGAGACAGAGAGACACGGGGAGAGAGAGAGACATGGGAAGAGAGAGACACGGGGTGACAGTACAAGTGTGAATATGTAAATGCGATTGTGTGTATCTGTATGTGTAGGGGAGCGGTGGCGCAGTGGTTAGCGCTACACTGCGCTACGAACCCAGCGACCCCAGTTTGATTCCAGCTCACGACCACGGCCAGTGACGTTTATCTGAACCGGTCATGGACCTCCCCAAGGTCGACTCAGCCTCAAATGAGTACCTGGTGTAGCGGTGGCGCGGAGTAAACATCGCCACTGGGGAGACAAAGGCGGTCGGGCGTGGTGCTGGCCACCCACCCCCTCGTGTGCCGTTCTGGCCTTCATAGGTGCTCGCTAACAGCACTTGCCCCAAAAGTCTGCTCAGGCTATACAGGGGATCTTTGTCTTTATGTACATGTATAAGTGTTTATGTGTGTAAGTTGCTGCAGTAGGAGGCACAGGTGGTGCATCGGCCAGTCATCTCAGTCAGTCGACCCGTGGCACCTGCTGGGTCTGCCCCGTGACCTCCTGCCAGCGGGCGTTCGACACTTCACGTGGCCTCAAGGTGCACATGGCCTGGCACAAGCGTCGTGGTGACGTCACCTCCACTTAGTGGCGAATGGCGGTTGTTGTTGTTGTGTATGTGTGTGTACGTGTATGCGTGTGGACGTGTGTGTATGTATGCGTATGTACGTGTGTAGTATGTGGTGTTATGTATGCGTGTGTACGTGTATGCGTGTGTACGTGTATATGTGTAAAGGACTCTTCAGACAGTGTAGGTCTCCGTTGTCCTTTATTCGGGTTCTTGTCTCTCTCGCCCCTGCGGCGTCCTCGCTCAGACCCGCACCTCCTCCACCGTGCACCCTGCAACCACACCGCTGCTCCGTCTGCAGCCACACCGCTGCTCTGTGTGCCCCGCACACTCTGCTAGCTCTTCACGCCCGGCTAGCTTCCCACACTCCACTAGCTCTCCTCCGCTAGCTCTACTCACTAGCTCTAGCCCACTAGCTCTGCTGTGCCCCACGTACACCGCTGGCCGACGGTGCCGTGGCCTCCCACCACGTGGCAAATGGCGCCACCCTCTCGCCACTGCCCAGCGTGGCCTCCCCGTTTCCACTCCTTCTCAACTCCCAGATCCCTTCCGGTTCCTCCCCTAAATCCTCTCTCTCACGTGACCCTGACTCCTCCTTCTCCTCACGTGACCCAGACTCCGCCCCCTCTTTCCTTGCTCGCATTACATGACCCCCCCCCCCCTGATGAAAAACTCAGCCGTCCCCGGCTGCAACAGAACAAAATAATGCGAGCAAATTACAACCATCGGGCATCACCAGACAACGGAGTTATAACAACACAACAAACAACAAGAACAACAAAACGAAAGGAAAGAGACTTGGAACGCGTGCGGGTCGCCGGCCCGTCCCGAACGGGAGGCGGCCCCCCCACAGACCGCGACCGCGACAGGGTTTTAAGAGCGGCGGGATCGGAACCGCCGCTGTTGGAGGCCTGTCAATACCAAAGTCCCGTTCCCAGAGAGACCCGTCGCCGGGGTCTCCCGCAATCGCGTCCGTGGCGGGTTAAAGGGGCAGCGGGGTCAAGTGTCCCCGTCACCGTGGTAGTCCCACCCGGAGCAGGATTCGCTGTATCCGTCTGTGTCACGGCCGGTTCGTCTGTAGAAGGCACGACAGGCGCGCTTGCAGGTTGAACAGGCAAAGTCAGAGGCGCGTCGGATGCAACAGACACCGGCAAGGCAACATTAGGAGATGACGCATCCGTCTGCGGGGCCACGTAGGGTTTCAACCGAGACGTATGGACGTACCAGCGCCGCGATCCGAACCGAACACGTGCGGACTGCGGACTAGGAACCTCAATAAGCACAACCGGCCCCTGCCATGGTTTGTGCAACTTAGGGGAGGTCCCCGCCCGCACCTGCGGGCAGTGCAGCCAGGCCATGTCCCCCACTCGCCAGGGGGATTCCCCATCCGAGCGCAACGTTCGTTCCGGGCCTGGGTCTTGGCCGTAGCCAATCGGGCCAGCTCCCATGCGTCTGCCACGCGATGAACAGCGTCCTGAATGTACTCGGGGAGAGGCTTAACAGGACCCTTCGCCCCCGTACCCAGCTGCACGTCCACCGGCAGCACATTCTCGCGGCCGTACATTTAAAAAAAAGGTGAATACCCCGTCGACGCATGAGGCGTCATCCGGTATGCGGAGAGCACCCCAGGGATATGCAAATCCCAATCAGCCTGCTTTTCGCTAACCGTATGACATAGCATGGCCGACAGGGTCCGATTAAGCCGTTCCACCATGCCATCCGTTTGTGGATGATAGGGAGACGTCCGAACCTTCTTGGTTCCCAGTGCAGCACACACCTCAGCCAACAATTTAGAAGAAAAATTCTGCCCTTGGTCCGTGAGCAACCTTTCCGGCGCCCTTTGTCCATTACATATCCGAACAGGAACGCGTCCGTGATAGACGCCGCCGACTGGTCGGGTAAGGGCCAAGCCATCGGCCAGCGGGAAAGATATTCCACCCCGACCAGCAAAAATTTATTCCCCCTAGCGGATGGCGGGAAGGGCCCCAAAATATCCAACGCCACCAACTCGTTAATCCGAGACACCTGTATGGACTGCACTGGCGGAACATATGGGTGTTTAGGCGGCTTCCGCCGGGCACATTCGGGACACGCCCGAATGTGCCCGGTGACATCAGTTGTCATGCCGTGCCAGATGTAGTCCCGCTGCAACGTTAACAAGGTTTTCTGCACCCCGAGATGTAACAAAGTCTCGGAGTGCAGAGTCCGAACCAACTCGTACCAGAGGTGTGGACTCGAGTCATGTGACTTGGACTCGAGTCAGACTCGAGTCATGAATTTGATGACTTCAGACTCGACTTGGACTTGCATAACAATGACTTTGTCCCACCTCTGAGGTGTGGACTCGAGTCATGTGACTTGGACTCGAGTCAGACTCGAGTCATGAATTTGATGACTTCAGACTCGACTTGGACTTGCATAACAATGACTTTGTCCCACCTCTGAGGTGTGGACTCGAGTCATGTGACTTGGACTCGAGTCAGACTCGAGTCATGAATTTGATGACTTCAGACTCGACTTGGACTTGCATAACAATGACTTTGTCCCACCTCTGAGGTGTGGACTCGAGTCATGTGACTTGGACTCGAGTCAGACTCGAGTCATGAATTTGATGACTTCAGACTCGACTTGGACTTGCATAACAATGACTTTGTCCCACCTCTGAGGTGTGGACTCGAGTCATGTGACTTGGACTCGAGTCAGACTCGAGTCATGAATTTGATGACTTCAGACTCGACTTGGACTTGCATAGCAATGACTTTGTCCCACCTCTGAGGTGTGGACTCGAGTCATGTGACTTGGACTCGAGTCAGACTCGAGTCATGAATTTGATGACTTCAGACTCGACTTGGACTTGCATAGCAATGACTTTGTCCCACCTCTGAGGTGTGGACTCGAGTCATGTGACTTGGACTCGAGTCAGACTCGAGTCATGAATTTGATGACTTCAGACTCGACTTGGACTTGCATAACAATGACTTTGTCCCACCTCTGACTCGTACCGTAACGACGACGGAACCACCAGACGCCAGCGATCGTGCAACCCTTCCCTCCACATCAGCAACCCATCCCGGAGAGCGGCTCCCGGCGTCCCACCGGACAGCGGTCCCCCGTCCCTTTCGCAGCCCGACCCCGCAAGGCCTCAGCGACTCATCAAGCAATTGCTCGCGAATCCATACCGAGCGCGGCAGGTTCAAAACCCCATCAGCCGGTCCTGGGCATACGGGAGCCTCGGGCACTCGACAGCTGACACAACAGGCCGGGGGTTGCGGAACCCGCGTACACCTATTCGTACCCGAAGCGCAAGCGCAAGGGGATCCCTGCGGCAATCTGGAGAGTGCGTCCGCGTTCGCGTAACGCGACCCCTTCCGATACTGAATTTCGAACGAAAATTCCTGCAGGGTTTCCAACCATTGTGCCAATTGGCCAGACGGTTGATCAACTCTCAGGGCATATTGCAAAGCCGCATGGTCTGTGCGAACAATAAACGTACGGCCGTATAGATACGGCCGATATTGGCGGAGAAAATGCACAATAGCCAATAGTTTGCGGCGAGTAACGCAGTAGCGGGTCTCTGCCGGAGACAACACGCGGCTACCGTAAGCTACTACGCGTTCAACACCGCCCTTGGACTGTGACAGAACGGCCCCAATCCCGGTGTCACTAGCGTCAGTATCCAGAATAAAAGGCCGATCAAAATCTGGATAGTCCAACGTCGGTGCCGTCGCCAAACGATCGCGTAAGCCCTCAAACGCCGCTTCCTCCGTCGGCCCCCAGCTGAACCTCCGGCCCTTCGCCGTAAGGAGGTGCATCGGCCTAGCGATCGTAGCAAAGTTCGGAACGAACCTGCGATAATATGAAGCGAACCCAACGAACCGACGTACGTCCCCCACTGTGGCCGGAGTCGGCCAGTTACGAACGCACGCCGTCTTCTCTGGGTCCGTGGTCACCCCGTCCGCACTGACTATGTGGCCCAAATAGCGCACGGATCGTTGCAGTAGGTGACACTTCTTGGGCTTAAATTTCAAATTGGCGGAGCGCATCCTAGCAAACACCGCGTCCAATCTCTGCAGATGTTCCTCAAACGTGCGGCTGAAGACGATAACGTCATCTAAATATATCAAACATGTCTCCCACTGCAGACCCGTTAACAAAAGCTCCATCAGCCGCTGAAAAGTGGCGGGGGCAGCATTCAAGCCCATTGGAAGACAATTAAACTAAAATAAGACCTGCGGCGTACAGAAAGCCGTCTTTTCCCTCGAGGACTCGTCCAGGGGAAGCTGCCAGAATCCCGACGAGAGGTCAAGCGTAGAAAAAAACTTTGCCCCAGACAAGGCATCGAGGGAATCATCCATACGCGGCAGGGGGTACGCGTCTGCTACCGACACTTTATTCAATTTGCGAAAATCGACACAAAATCGCAATTTCCCATCCTTTTTCTTCACAAGGACCACCGGCGCGCCCCACGGACTGTTGGACGGGGAAATAATGTCAGCAGCCAGCATATCCTCGACTGCGCCGTGAACATGATCCCGCTCCGTCGGACTCAACCGATGCGGTTCATCCGAATCGGAGCGGCATTCCCCGTATCAATATGGTGGGAGAGCAAGGAGGTGCGTCCCAAGTCGAAATCGTCCGAACTAAAAACGTCGGAATACCTTTCCAACAGCGCGCGAAGCGCGGACCGTTGGTCCCCAGTCAAAACGCGTTTTCCCGGCACAACTCGGCAATCCACCGATCATCCTGCGCCGTGGAGGCCGAGACCCCCAAAACAAGGCCCCGGCAGTCCCGGTCGTCATGGGCCGTGAAAGCCGTCGTAGCGTGAGCCAAAACCGTTCCGGCCGGTACACTAACATTATCCGCGCTTCCATTCAACACTTGTAAAAACGGAGGCTGACCCGGCCGGACAATCGTCTGTGCCCCGACCATCGTCAAGCCACCCGTTATAGCCGTGGACGGCGATAACAACACACCCCGCTCCCTCAATGCCAGGCACCGGTTTCCGATACCGCAACGGAATAAGCACCTGCGAGCCAGGTGGAATATCAACAGATACCTCGGACAGCGCCTGTACCTGGCAGACAAGAGCAGACTGGCCCCAGGGCGACGACAAGAATGAAATTTTCCGACCCCCCCGGTAAATCAATACAATTGTGATCCACCCTTATTTGAATGGGCATTTTTGCCAGGAAATCGGTCCCCAACAAACAGGGCACCGCGAGGGACCTGGAAATCAACACGGTCCCTGAAGCCGACCCCCCTCCCAATCGATATGCTGGCGTCCACCTGGCCCACAATGCCCATACTTCCCCCGTTCGCCGCTATGCAAGAGTCATAAACCGGTCGCACCCGCCCCGGCGGAATGGCTAGGAGATGGAAAATCACGTCGGAGATAATAGTCGCGGACGCACCTGAATCCACCAAAATGCGCACATCGACCCCTTGAATCGAACCAGGCACAGTGGACGACCCAGTAGCGGCCGCCACCACCCTCCGTGCCAATTTCCGCCACTGCGCAGCGAGCGACAGGGTCAATCACCGCCCCCCCCGTTATTAATGGCACACGGACCGCGCGGCGATGGTGATGATGAGATGACAGGCCTTGCCGGATGTCTGATGCGTACCGACTTGCCTGTCGTGGATGGTCCTCCTGCGTCGCGTCCGTGGCCGAGGCCTCCTGCTGGGGTGGCTGCCGAATGCGAGCCCAGCATTCTCTGGCGAAGTGGCCCTTACGGCCGCAGCGGAAACACGCCAAGTCGGTTCGCCGTGCAGCACCCCCTCTGTCTTGGCGCTCCCGCGCCGGCGGCCCGGAGCGCAACCCCGCTCCCCCTCGAGCAGGCCACTGGGTGAATGCCCCTGTCAACTCCTCAGGACCCCTGTCGTCTCGAACATAGATGGCCTTCTTCGGGTCCCACCCTGTCGCACCGCCTTCGACGGTGGGGCCCCCCGTCCAAGCCGACACCTGTTTCCACCGTCGAAGGTTATATTGGGCATCCAGGCACTTAGCCGCCGCCCGGGACGTTAACTTATCGTGTCCGCACACCGGCATGGGGATGCCCAAGTCCCTGGATAACTCCAACATCTTGCCCAATATCAGAGGTTCCAACAAATCGAGCTCCGTCTGCGGATACGCGGCCATAGCTAGCTCCATCACGGCGCCCTGGAATGCCACCGGCGATTCTTCAGGTGCCCGTTGCCGCTGCACAAACTGCGATGAGCATCGTCCGGGGGCTCATACGCTTCGCCATTTCTTCAAACACCCTGTAGCGTCCTCTTCTTTCGGCCTTGATGGAGCGGAGAACCTGACGGACTCATCGTCAAGAAGCGTTGGCAGGACCTCCAAGGCTTCCGCGTCCATTCGCGGATCGTACAGCCGCTTGAAAACGGCAGGCGAATGCGCTCCAATCTCCGCCGATGGAGAACTCTTTCACCGTTAGACGATGGCTGCGGTCCCGCTCCGCCGTCTCCGTCGATGGTGATTCGTGCGGCAGCGACAGATGCGTCACTCCGCAACGTGTTCAAAAGGCGGCTCCCCGCGGTGGAGGCAGCAAGATGGCGGCTTCCTGCCGTTCCTCCCCAGCCACG